>NW_022196082.1:0-113924 GCF_008641045.1 Pistacia vera | reverse complement strand
AAAAAAGGTGTAAATCTGTGGATCGAGCAGGGTCGATCCGAAGGTGTAAATCCGTGGATCGGGTAGGGCCGATCCGAAGGTGTAGATCCGTGGATTGAGCAGGGTCAATCCAAAGGTGTAAATCCGTGGATCGAGCAGGATCGATCTAAAGGTGTAAATCTGTGGATCGATCAGGGTCGATCCGAAGGTGTAAATCTGTGGATCGGGCAGGGCCGATCCGAAGGTGTAGATCTGTGGATTGAGCAGGGTCAATCCGAAGGTGTAAATCCGTAGATTGAGCAGGGTCGATCCGAAGGTGTAAATCCGTAGATTGAGCAAGGTTAATCCGAAGGTGTAAATCTATGGATCGAGCAAGGTCGATCCGAAGGTGTAAATCCTTGGATCAAGCAGGGCCGATCCGAAGGTGTTATCGTGAATCGAGCATGGTCGATTCGAAGGTGTCCGTACGTTTACTAGGCAGGGCTGATTTGAAGGTGTTAGTACGTTTATCGGGCAAGGCCGATCTGAAGATGTCATCATGAATCGAGCATGGTTGATTCGAAGGTGCAAGTACGTTTATCGGGCAGGGCCGATCTGAAGGTGTCATTGTGAATCGAGTGGGGTCGATTCGAAGGTGTACGTACATTTATCGGGCAGGGCCGATTAGAAGGTGTCAGTACGTTTATTGGGCAGGGCTGATATGAAGGTGTCATCGTGAATCGAGCAGGGTCGATTCGAAGGTGTACGTACGTTTATCGGGTAGGGCCGATTTGAAGGTGTCAGTACGTTATCGGGCATGGCCAATCTGAAGGTGTCATCATGAATCGAGCAGGGTCGATTCGAAAGTGTAAGTACGTTTATCGGGCAGGGCCGATCTGAAGGTGTCATCGTGAATCGAATAGGGTCGATTCGAAAGTGTAAGTACGTTTATCGGGCGGGGCCGATCTGAAGGTGTCATCGTGAATCGAACAGGGTCGACTCGAAGGTGTATGTACGTTTATCGGGCAGGGCCGATCTGAAGGTGTCATCGTGAATCGAACAGGGTCGACTCGAAGGTGTATGTACGTTTATCGGGCAGGGCCGATCTGAAGGTGTCATCGTGAATCGAGCAGGGTCAATTCGAAGGTGTAAGTAATTCATCGACTGGGGTCGGTTTGGAGATGAAAAACTTCTGAATAGTACTTCAGTAAATATTTGGCCATGAGGCCGACTATCTAAGAGGAGGTGGATAGGCCCACTCATCCTTTTAAAATGAAAAAAAAAAAAACGAAAAAAAAAAACAAAGTTCACCTAGTAGTAATAGCGTTTGAGGTGAACGACATTCCAACTGTTGTTAATGTCTTTGCCCTCGGGGGTCTGGAGTTTGTAGGCACCCTTCCTTGCTGCTTTGATTATCTTGTAGGGGCCTTCCCAGGCGGGATCGAGTTTGCCAGAATTTATCTCCTTGGTGTTTTGGAGGACCCTACGGAGGACCCAGTCGCTTATCTTGAAAGTACGGATCCTCACGTTGCGGTTATAATGTCGGGCAGCCTGTTGTTGGATCGTCTTGGTCATGAGGCTGGGATGGGTCGGTTGGATGGTTTCTGTTGGCATATCTTTGTTTCCATTAGTCAAAACGGAGTCGTCGAGTGCTAGTGCGCTTAACAGACGCGGCCCTTTATCGGAGACCGAGGGTCGATGCTCTGGTGTGGAGAGAGGTTGCATGGATGGGATAGGGGCGCAGAACCGATTGGGGGGTACTTGGTTGGGCAAGAACTTGAGATCATAGAATTGATTCACCTTCTCTTTTAGAGACTGGTTTTCAGCCCTAATGGACGCGTTTTCTGTCCGGATTGCATTATTCTTGGCTTCCAGTGCGGCCACCTTGTCTGAGTTTTGTTGCATGAGAGAGGTCAAAGCCTCCAGTCTAGCCTCGAGGCCAAGGTTAACGTTGTCGGGATTGTCAGCCATGGAATGTTCCTCCACGTAGCCAGGTTCATCGAGCCGAATGATTGCTAGAGGCCCCACGGTGGGCGCCAAACTGTAGACTTAAAAATCTACCTGTACAGAAGGGGGGTTTGATCCCGCGAGATTGAGGCCACTAGCGATCTACTGCACCTGCACACGTAGAGAAACACACACGTGAAGTGAACGGGAAACACCGGGGTGGTGTTTGCCATAGGCACTCCGACGCTGAAGTCAACAAGGCTGAGAGAGGCTAATATAGTGAGGGCTAGGGAGTAGAGACATTACCGGAAGTCTAGCGTGATCTAAATCTACTTTGAGATGGTAGAGCATGGCCTTTGGATTGTTCCTCATGTCAGCGTGGGACCAGGCGAAACAGTCTTCGTTCTGTCTGAGGAATTTTATCAGCTTTTCTCTTGTTTCGGGCCCTAGGCGGAAACTACTGTGTCTTTCTCTCAAGATCATTCGGGTGTATTTGTACTTCCAACTCTTCATTGATGGTTGATCTGGCTTGGTTGGAAGGGTTGGATGAGACTGTAGTGTTATAAAGGTTATCCTTGCCCTTGAAGGCGTTCTTGTAATAATCTCTGGAAGCTTGGGTCGCCCTTGATTTCTTGTACTCCTCATTTGGTAGGAAACCTGATTGTTTGGTGGAAAGTGGATGGGATGCTCACATGTCGGGGATCCAAGGTCGGCCTAAGATAACATTGTAGGGTGAAGGGGCGTCTATCACAAGAAGACTGTCTGTCTGTCTGTTATCCCATGGCATAGATAGAAGACGATCTCTCCAATAGTGTACTTCTACTTAGAACTAAAACAACTAGTAGGGTCGGCCTTGTTGATGTTTTCTTCTTCCAAACCCATAGCTTTACTGCTGCAAGGAACATAATATTCGCTGAGACCCTCCGTCTACGAACACCCTCTTCACTAGAATATTGGAGATCTGGAGAGAAACGACTAGAGCATCATGATAAGGGGCAGCTGGGTGATCGGCTCGTCGTCTTTGAACTGAATTACCTGATGGGAGTGTGACCGAGAAACTGGGCGGATTGATTGTATCTCATGGTGGCTGCTACCTTGGCGTATCGTTTGGCTGATGAATAACTTACCCCGCTGATTTTAACCCCCAGAGATGAGTGAGCAGAAGCCTTTTGGTGTGGGCTCTCGTGGAGAAGTTTCTTTACTGCTTTTTGGCTAATGGTGTGTTTTCCTTATCGTCAGCAAATCTCAGAGATGTCCCTCTTCAATAGCGCGGCAACCTCCAAACGCAGGGCAATGCAATCCGGTGTGTTATGTCCATGGTTACCGTGAAACTACACCACTTGGTTGTGTCTCTTCTTGCTTCGACGTTGAGCTTGCCTGGCCACCTAACACTGGATCCATTCCTCTCATGATTGCACCACTTGGGCTGGTTCGACGTTCAGGTTGTAGTCTGGTATCTTGTACGGCTTGATCCAATATGTCTGTTATCTATTCTGGATGGCTGATGGTCGTATGTGGCTGGCGGTCATATGGTTTCCTAACTCTGTTAAAATGACGGTTGGGGGTTGGTAGCGGTTTCAGTCGGTTGGCATCTGGCCTCCTATATTCTGCCTCGGGTCATCCCTGGCGTGGATTACTCGATTCATCTCATCTTCTTCCACCTTATTTGTATCACCGCTTTGGCCAGGGCGGTCCTCCAGTTGTGCAGCCAAGCTTCGTCAATTCTTTGTACAATCCCTATCCGGGATGAGCCCTTCCTGAATGCATCTTCTACAGCTGTCTCTAATTCTTGTACAATTCTTTGCAAGCAGGAATGGAAATTTTCTCTTGTTGAATTGCTGACGTACTCTCTCAGTGGTTCTCCCCTTTTTTGATATTCTTGTATAGATCGGCCGACAATTTCTCGAGTTCTTACTGCTGGCGAACTGCTCCACGAAGGTGTCAGTGAGTTGTGCAAATGAGTCAATGAATTGTTTGGGAGATTTGTGTACCACTGAAGTGTTGGGCCGGCTAAGCTTGAACCAAAACTCTTACACATGCAGGCTTCTCTCAGCGCGCGGGGTATGGAGATAGTGACCTTCTGTTCTTTATATGAGGCTATGTGATCGTTTGGGTCGGTTGTGCCGTCATAGGGCCTCCTGCTGGGAATAGTAAATTGTGGGGGCGTTCGGCTAGGGTGATGCATCCGAAAGGGCGAGTCAGCATAGCAGTGAGGCCTGCTTTTCTTGGTAGGATCGGCATTCCTGGTATTCGCCTCATTACTGCCTCCAAATCAGCCAATCTCTAGCCAGTATCTGTTCCATAGGAGAGGGGAAACCACAGGTCATCCCGTTTGATCGGTTCTATCATTGCATTCGCGCTCGGTATATTTTACTGAGTCATTCCCTTGGTGTAGCTTGGTGGATCACCTTCATGTAAATCCTGATAGCCCAGATCGCCATTCATTCCCTCCGGTGGGGTGACTCCCATTGTAACTGATGGGTGTTTCGTCCTACATGGATGGTTGGGGGGTTGATTGGTATTCATTCGGCCTGCTAGGATGGATGGATTTAGTGGTATACTTGGGTTTGGACGGCCGTTCAACCGCGAGGGTGAGCCAAGCCGAATGGTGTTTGTGTAGGGATGGACTGAAGGTTAGGTGGATGGCAAGGATGGGCGAGTCTTGCTGGAACGGGTTTCTGCCGCTTAGGCGTCTTGGTCACGGGTTGTGATGGATCGGTTGGCGGGGTTCTGTCGACAAATCTTCTCCCTAATCAGGACCGAGTCCTCTCCACTGATGAATTCAGTTGCGTGAGCTTTTGTCTGAACTCCGGGCCCGCTACACTTGGATCGGTAGCAAAACGTTCGACGACAAATTTTGGAGGAGCCTTCAACGTGCGTTTGTTTCTCTTAAATCATGTTGTATATTTATGCAGATTTTAATTTAATATAAATTGTTAAAATCATACCCTTGATCTTGGCTCATGTAAACGATCCTGTTATATTATTTTTTTGTTTCCGCTGCGTATACGGGACCGTTTACTAACAACAGCCAACATGAAGACTCGTTGTCTGGGTGCGGTCGGTAGTTTCCTGACTATATCCATTCCCCACTTCATGAAAGGCCAAGGTGTGACGATAGAGTGGAGTCGCTCGGGTAGGAGGTGCGATACATGAGCAAATCTCTGACAACTGTCGCATTTCCTAACATAAGCAGCTGAATCAGTACGTATGGTTGGCCAGTAGTACCCAGCGGTGATCACCCGGTGTGTAACGCTGCGTCCCCCAGCATGGTTTCCACATTCGCCTTCATGAAGTTCGGAGAGAACACGTTTGGCTTCCTCTAGGCTTGTGCACTTGAGATAGGGATCGGAGAATGATTTCCGGAGGAGTTGGCCCTCATAGATGGTGAATCTTGCAGCTCTTGCCCTCAGTCGGCGTGCCTCGCTCTTGTCAGCTGAGAGTTCGTTGTGCTCTAAGTACTTCACTATCGGGGTCATCCAGCAGTCAGCTAGCTCAATATCCATTGTTTCTTCCATCGACTTGTTTGGTGGTTGCTCATTCCAGTTGGCTGGCCATTGTAGGAACAAGAGGGGGATGGATGACTGGGAAGAACATTAGAGTGCTGAGCCGAGGTTGGCGAGGGCATCAGCGTGAGAGTTCTCTGCTCTTGGGATCTGGGCGATAGAGAACTCTTCGAATTGGGACTGCAACTCTTTGACCAGGTTCAAGTATGCCGTCATCTTCGAGTCGCACGCCTGGTAAGTACCTTGCAGCTGGTTGACCACGAGCTGGGAGTCGGACTTCACTTCCAGTCTCTTCGCCCTGATCTCTTTGGCTAGGGAGAGTCCAGCGATGAGGGCCTCATACTCGGTTTCGTTGTTCATGCACTTAAACCCGTACCTTATTGCCCGCTGGATGACGTCTCCCTCTGGTGTAGTCAGTACTAAACCGAGTCCACTTCCATTCACGTTACCTGATCCATCCACTGAAAAAGTCCACTTGGAGGGTGACCCGTCGCCCATGCATAATATCTCTTCCTCTGCTCGCATGGTGGTGCTCCGGGTGAAATCAGCAATGAAATCTGCCAATGATTGGGACTTGATGGCGGTGCGAGACTGGTATGATATGTCGAACTCACTAAGCTCCACTGTCCACTGTGTGAGTCGGCCTGATAGCTCTGGTTTGTGTAGTATCTTCTTAAGTGGGAAGGAGGTGATGACAACTATGGGGTGGCACTGGAAGTACGACCTAAGTTTTCTGGAGGCATGAATGAGCGCGAGGGCCAATTTCTCCAGTTGACTGTACCATGTTTTTGCATCGACGAGTGACTTGCTGACATAGTAGACCGATAGCTATTTCGCGTCTTCCTCCCGAACTAGCACGGCTGAGATTGCTGTCTCTGAGACTGCCAAATAGGTGTAAAGTTTCTCCCCGTCCACTGGTTTGGAAAGGATCGGAGGGGAGGTCAGGTACCTTTTCAGCTGTTGCAAGGCTTCCTCGTAGGAGGGGGTCCACTCGAACTTGTCGGACTTTTTGAGTGCATGGAAGAAAAGGTGGCACTTGTCGGCGGATCTGGAGATGAATCGGCTCAAGGCGGCTACCCGTCCTGCCAGGCGCTGGACGTCTTTTATGCAAGCTGGAGATGGTACACTGAGGACCGCTCTGATCTGGTCGGGGTTGGCTTCGATCCCACGCTGAGTTACCATGTAGCCCAAGAATTTACCCGATGAGACGCCAAATGAACACTTAGTTGGATTCAACTTCATGTTATACTTCCATAGGACAACGAATGCCTGGCTGAGGTGGTCGAGATGCTGGTCGGCTACAAGGGACTTAACCAGCATGTCGTCGATGTAAACTTCCATAGTATCCTCGAGGTGTTCGGTAAACATCCTGTTAACTAACCGTTGATAGGTAGCCCCGGCGTTCTTCAAACCAAATGACATCACTTTGTAGCAGTAGGTTCCCCTCTCTGTGATGAAGGCTGTCTTTTCTTGATCGTCCGGGTGCATCAAGATTTGGTTGTAACCTGAGAAGGCGTCCATGAAACTAAGAAGCTCGTGGCCTGCAGTTGCATCAACCATCATATCAATATGTGGGAGCGGGAAGGAATCTTTAGGGCATGCTTTGTTTAAGTCCATGAAATCGATACAGACTCTCCACTTTCCATTCTTTTTCTTTACCACGACGACATTCGCCAGCCATTCGGGGTAGTGGACTTCTCTGATCATACCTTTACTCAACAGCTTTTCAACCTCCTCATTAACGATCCGGTTGCGCTCTGGTGCGAATTTCCTTCTCCTCTGCTTCACTGGCTGGTGATCTAAATCTACTTTGAGATGGTAGAGCATGGCCTTTGGACTTGTTCCCGTCATGTCAGCGTGGGACCAGGCGAAACAGTCTTCGTTCTGTCTGAGGAATTTTATCAGCTTTTCTCTTGTTTCGGGCCCTAGGCGGGAACCTATCTGTGTCTTTCTCTCAAGATCATTCGGGTGTATTTGTACTTCATCCAACTCTTCCATTGATGGTTGATCTGGCTTGGTTGGAAGGGTTGGATGAGACTGTAGTTGTTATAAAGGTTATCCTTGCCCTTGAAGGCGTTCTTGTAATAATCTCTGGAAGCTTTCGGGTCGCCCTTGATTTCTTGTACTCCTCATTTGGTAGGAAACCTGATTGTTTGGTGGAAAGTGGATGGGACTGCTCACATGTCGTGGATCCAAGGTCGGCCTAAGATAACATTGTAGGGTGAAGGGGCGTCTATCACCAAGAAGACTGTCTGTCTGTCTGTTTACTCCACTGGCATAGATAGGAATGACGATCTCTCCAATAGTGTACTTCTACTTAGAACTAAAACAACTAGTAGGGTCGGCCTTCTGTTGATGTTTTCTTCTTCCAAACCCATAGCTTTTACTGCTGCAAGGAACATAATATTCGCTGATGACCCTCCGTCTACGAACACCCTCTTCACTAGAATATTGGAGATCTGGAGAGAAACGACTAGAGCATCATGATAAGGGGCAGCCTGGGTGATCGGCTCGTCGTCTTTGAACTGAATTACCTGATGGGAGTGTGACCGAGAAACTGGGCGGATTGATTGTATCTCATGGTGGCTGCTAGCCTTGGCGTATCGTTTGGCTGATGAATAACTTACCCCGCTGATTTCTAACCCCCCAGAGATGAGTGAGCAGAAGCCTTTTGGTGTGGGCTCTCGGTGGAGAAGTTTCTTTACTGCTTTTCTGGCTAATGGTGTGTTTTCCTTTATCGATCAGCAAATCTCAGAGATGTCCCCTCTTCAATAGCGCGGCAACCTCCAAACGCAGGGCAATGCAATCCGGTGTGTTATGTCCATGGTTACCGTGAAACTCACACCACTTGGTTGTGTCTCTTCTTGCTTCGACGTTGAGCTTGCCTGGCCACCTAACACTGGATCCCATTCCTCTCATGATTGCCACCACTTGGGCTGGTTCGACGTTCAGGTTGTAGTCTGGTATCTTGTACCGGCTTGATCCAATATGTCTGTTATCTATTCTGGATGGCTGATGGTCGTATTGTGGCTGGCGGTCATATGGTTTCCTAACTCTGTTAAAATGACGCGTTGGGGGTTGGTAGCGGTTTCAGTCGGTCTGGCATCTGGCCTCCTATCATTCTGCCTCGGGTCATCCCTGGCGTGGATTACTCGATTCATCTCATCTTCTTCCCACCTTATTTGTATCACCGCTTTGGCCAGGGCGTCTTCCATCGTTGTGCAGCCAAGCTTCGTCAATTCTTTGTACAATTCCCTATCCGGGATGAGGCCTTTCCTGAATGCATCTTCTACAGCTGTCTCCTAATTCTTTGTACAATTCTTTGCAAGCAGGAATGGAAATTTTCTCCTTGTTGAATCTGCTGACGTACTCTCTCAGTGGTTCTCCCCTTTTTTGATATACTCTGTATAGATCGGCCGACAATTTCTCGAGCTTCTTACTGCTGGCGAACTGCTCCACGAAGGTGTCAGTGAGTTGTGCAAATGAGTCAATGGAATTGTTTGGGAGATTTGTGTACCACTGAAGTGTTGGGCCGGCTAAGCTTGAACCAAAACTCTTACACATGCAGGCTTCTCTCAGCGCGCGGGGTATGGAGATAGTGACCTTCTGTTCTTTATATGAGGCTATGTGATCGTTTGGGTCGGTTGTGCCGTCATAGGGCCTCATGCTGGGAATAGTAAATTTGTGGGGCATGTCGGCTAGGGTGATTGCATCCGTAAAGGGCGAGTCAGCATAGCAGTGAGGCCTGCTTTTCTTGGTAGGGATCGGCATTCCTGGTATTCGCCTCATTACTGCCTCCACATCAGCCAATCTCTTAGCCAGTATCTGTTCCATAGGAGAGGGGGAAACCACTAGGTCATCCCGTTTGATCGGTTCTATCATTGCATTCGCGCTCGGTATATTTTACTGAGTCATTCCCTTTGGTGTAGCTTGGTGGATCACCTCTTCATGTAAATCCTGATAGCCCAGATCGCCATTCATTCCCTCCGGTGGGGTGACTCCCATTGTAACTGATCGGGTGTTTCGTCCTACATGGATGGTTAGGGGGGTTGATTGGTATTCATTCGGCCTGCTAGGATGGATGGATTCTAGTGGTATACTTGGGTTTGGACGGCCGTTCAACCCGCGAGGGTGAGCCAAGCCGAATGGTGTTTGTGTAGGGATGGACTGAAGGTTAGGTGGAGTGGCAAGGATGGGCGAGTCTTGCTGGAACGGGTTTTCTGCCGCTTAGGCGTCTTGGTCACGAGGTTGTGATGGATCGGTTGAGCGGGGTTCTGTCGACAAATCTTTTCCTCCCTAAGTCAGGACCGAGTCCTCTCCCACTGATGAATTCAGTTGACGTGAGCTTTTGTCTGAAACTCCGGGCCCGTGCTCTGGGGTTTAGAGAGGTTGCATAGATGGAACCGAGACGCGGAACCGATTTGGTGGTACCTGAGAAGGCAGAAGGTCGAGGTCATAAAACTGGCTTATCTTTTCCTTCAAAGACTGATTCTCAGCCCTGATGGAGGCGTTTTCGGTTCGGATGGCAGTGTTCTCAGCTTCTAGTGTGGCTACCTTGTCCGAGTTTTGTTGCATGAGGGCGGTCAAAGCCTCCAGTTTGGCCTCGAGGCTGGGGTTTGCATTGTCAGAATTGTCAACCATGGAAAGTTCCCCTACGTAACAAGGTTCGGCAAGCCAGATGATTGCTAGAGGCCCCACGGTGGGCGCCAAACTGTAGACGTAAAAATCTACTGGTACGGAATGAAGGATTGATCCTGTGAGGTTGAGGCCACTAGCAATCTGTTGTACCTGCACACGTAAAGAAACACACGTGAAGTGACGGAAAACACCGGGGTGGTGTTTGCCGTAGGCACTCTGACGCTCAAGTCAGCAAGGCTGAAAGAGGTTTATATAGTGAGGGCTAGGGAGTAGAGGGGTTACCGGAAGTCTAGTCAGAGACTGTGACTACGGTAGTGACAGGAAGCTCTGCAATAAGAACTGCGGGTGTCAAGGTGTAATAATGCTCCTCTGGTGAGAGGGCTAGCCTCTGTTTACATAGTGACTGCCTGGTCTCCCAACCCTGGTAAGAGTAGGAGTAGGAGTCCGAGTGTAACTTTGATGCAAACCCTAGAAAAGTTAGGGCGGTGGTGAGCTGTCTTACCTGCGTCCGAATTGCCCGGTGATCTGAACAAGAAAGTCACTTTAAGTAGGAAACTGGCCAGGAACAGGAAAGTGACTTCGAATAGGAGATTGAACAGGAACATGAAAATGATTAGTGGGGGCCGTGGGCTCTAAGCTCGCACATAAGCCCATGAAGTGAGCTAGAACTGGGAGGCCCATGCCCAGATGCTTTAGGGCTGGCCGTATCTCGTATCAAATGAGATTAAATTGGCTTAGGCCTCTAGGACTGGGCCTGGCCCTTTCTTCGTTGGTGGTCCTGTTTTCCTATTTGGGCCAAGGGCGATTTTTGGCCCTAACACGTAGTATCTCTCTTTCTTCCAACATTAATTATTTCAGTCCATCTCTGGTTATAGAGAGTTGCAACAGTCTTACATACATTTTAGTAAGGTGCTTAAGTGAGGCATACTGGTACAACATGGATACTCAAGAGTGGAGGCACATCGATGATAAAATTGTATTCAAATGATCAACGGTCGCTTAGATCATGCATTAACCCAAGTAAAACTAGGGTAGAATAACTCCTTCCAATTTCACACACACACACACACAAACCCTATATATATATACTAATCTGTTGGGACCCTGAAACCAATATATATATATACTAATCTGTTGGGACCCTGAAACCAATGGCTGGGTAAGTGTAAAAAACAGAGCTTGTAACAATTACAGGAGATAATTGAGAGAACGTTTTTGTGTGTTATTCAAAGAAAAGACTTGGCTTATAAAGCCATACAAAAAATAGCTTAACAAAAAATATCTGCATGAAAGCTATCCCACGTCTAATACTCCTAGACTCATGGGATTCACTTTAGAAGTAGTCAAATGAGAAACAAAATTCCTGAACAATAAGAATTATTAAAAACAATTAACGACTATAACTTTAACAGCCTCTCTTAAACTGAATGCTATTTAAGCAATCAGTTTATACTGGGACTTGAGCAAACTCCAAGTAAACGACACAACTTCACAAAAGCTTCCAACTTCAATGGCTTGGTTAATATATCTGCAATTTGATTTTGACTTTGACAATGAATTAGCTCAACAACTCCTTCCTTTGTAAGATCACCAAAAAAATGGAATCTGACATTTATATGCTTACTTCTTCCATGTAGCACCAGATTTTTGGAGAAGTTAATCGCTGAACTATTATCACAGTATATCAATGTAGACCCTTCCTGATGATAATGCAATTCTTCAAGTATACTTCTTAACCAAATAGCTTGACAACCACATGATGCAGCAACTATGAACTTAGCTTCAGTGGAGGATAAAGTGACAACTTGTTGTTTCTTTGAGGACCATGAGATTGCTCCTAAACTTAACATAAATACATGTCCTGATGTGCTCTTTTTGTCTTCCAAATCTCCAGCATAATCACTATCACTAAAACCAATTAATTGCTTTGACTATTTTCCTTCACCCTTCTTGTAAAATAAGATCAACAATACCTTTCAAGTACTGAAGCACCCTCTTTGCAATCTATTCATGTAGTTCAGTTGGGGACTCCATGAATCTGTTGATGAGACTGATCACATACATCATATCTAGTCGAGTGGCTGATAAGTACATTAGGCTGCCAAGTAATTCCTTGTAACGAGTATTATCAACTCTTATTCCTTCAACGTCTCTTGTAAGTTTAGCATTGAAACAATGAGATTTTGAACTGGATTGCAGTTAGACATTTAAAATCTCTCCAGAACTTCTTGAGCATATTTCTTTTGTCTAATAAAAGTACCATCAACAGATTGTACAATCTCAATACCCAGAAAATAATGCATCTTCCCTAGATCAATCATGTCCAACTCATCCATCATAGATGACTTAAACTCAAAAAACGCAGTCTCATTGTTTCCTGTGAATATCAAATCATCTACATACAGGTAAACAATTAAAATTTTACCTCCTCTAGTTTTAATGAACAAGGTATGCTCATAAGGACACTTGTGAAAG
Organism: Pistacia vera; assembly: GCF_008641045.1. Classification (NCBI taxonomy): domain Eukaryota; kingdom Viridiplantae; phylum Streptophyta; class Magnoliopsida; order Sapindales; family Anacardiaceae; genus Pistacia; species Pistacia vera. Next base: position 101,400 of record NW_022196082.1, on the reverse strand, counting down.
TAAGTCTCTATATGATTGAACCAAGCTCAGGGTGCTTGTTTCAATCCATATAGAGGTTTTTTACTCTATAAACTTGCTGTTCTTTCCCCTTTTTTCACAAAACCTAGAGGTTGATCAATAAAAACTTGTTCATGTAGTTCACTATTTAAAAAGGTTGATTTCACATCAAGTTGATAAATAGACCATTGTTGACCTCTCATATGTTTTGATGTGCCACAACTATCTAAAACGTTGATTGAACACTAACCATAACATGTTGTATGACTTAAGTCATAACCAAGCCCAAACTGGTCTAACAGGTGGTTCAATCGTGCATTAGCAAATTTCTGCTTAGGTATGATTGTGCGTGATCAAGGCATAACCGTTTCTTAAGAGAAAGTTATCGTGCAATATCGCACGACATCGTTCCTTTTGGTCGTTAGTTATTTAGCCAATTTGAGTGGCACTCACATGACCAGACTATACTCACACGACCAGCCTGCACGACCATGCGCCCAAGTTAAAAAGTCAAGATAATTCAAATTTAGAATTCTTCGCGCTCTTAACTTAATCTCAAAGGTCAAAGTCAAAACTCAAAGTTAAAAACAGGAACAATCGTTCCTTGTGGTAGAATGCCCATTCGTATTTGAAGGAGTTTTACACAACATTGTTTTGAAGAAGTGGTTCAGGCTTTTGGAAAATCAATAAGATTTGGAAAAGCATTTGGATGTGATCGTTCTGCGTGGTGGAATGACCGTGCAGTAGTCTTGCATGATCATACAACGTGGTGGACTATGACCGTTCCAGTTAACCTAGATCTGAAAAATATAACTGTTGTGTCAGGATTGACCGCTTGTAATTATGGAACGACTGTTCTTCTGGGTTTTGTAGTGCATTAAATAAAGCAACGACTATAAATGACTATATCTTTAAATCAGAGTATAAAAGCACACTTTAAAGAAGAAAGACGTAAGGGAGAAGAGCACGAAAAATCTATTACAACACTCATAGTTCAACATTGATCTTCCTACACTCTATTTGAACTAACTCTTCTATCTTTAGAGAGAGAAACCTTGTAAAACATTAAGTGTATCAGCCTAGCTTAGAGGCAATCATTCATAAACACTTTGATTCAAACCTTGTTGGCGAAATCCTATAAAACTAGGTGCAATCCTATAAATCTAGTATGTGGTGGCAAAATCCTTGTAAACTAGAGGCGAAATCCCTGTGAAAACTATTGTATTGGCTAAATCTGATCGATTCTAGTGGAACTTCAAGGAGGTTGCCTCGAAGAAGTGGATGTAGGAGGCTTATGGATATAGCTCTGAACCACTATAAATTGCTAAGCATTTCTCTCTTTCTCAACTCTTTTGCATTGTTGTTAGTTGAACATCATTTATTGCACTTGTTCTTGCATTCATTATTCATACTTATTGTTTACAAGTTAAATGCATTTATTGCTCTGTTCAAAGCATATTGTTCATAGTAATATCTTTATCATTCTTGAGTTGTTGAGTTTAGTTATTAAACATTTTTTTTTTTTTTTATAAACTCATCATTTGCCTTTATTCGTGTTGATAAGTTTTATTCCGTGATTATTTTTATTGATTCCTACTCACCCCATCGCCCTTTAGGAATATTAGCCATCCTTAGGGTTTATCAATTAGTATCAAAGCAAGGGCTCTTGTGTTGAAATCCTAATGGTTTCAAGAGTCAATCGATCTACATGGCTAGTTCGTCTACACTGTTGTTTGGTGAGGGTCATTGCACCACTAGACACCCATTGAGCAAGCCAAATTTTGTTTCATGGCCAAAGAAGATGATGTGGAAGGAGACTCCAAATCTGAGGTAAAAGACTCTCAGCTCTATTCTTTTGATGAATTGCAATGTGCATTTGAATCATTAATGGAAGGATTTGAAAAATTGTCTTTAAAGAATAGAAAGTTGAAAATCAAGCATGCATAATGAAAGTTGAATATGCTCTTGAGTAATACTAAAGAGCTTAAAGATGAAATTGATTGTATATCTTGTGATAAGATTGTTTTGGAAAGAGAATTTGATGATTATAAGATTATTTGTGATGTTTTGCGAAAGAAAAATCTTGAATTGAAAAATGAGCTTGATAACACAAAAGAGATTTTGAGCAAATTCACTTTAGGAAGCAAAAGACTTGATGAAATGTTTGCTTCACAAATATGTGCTTTTAACAAAGAAGGTTTGGGTTATAACATGTTTATAAATGAAAAACCTTTTGACAAAACACATGAACCATCCATTAATGCATTACTAGAAAATGCAGTTTTTGCAAGTATGTTGGTCATAGCACACACAAATTTCCTATTAGGAAAGGAAAACCTTTTGTGATAAAAAGGGTTTAGATTCCTAAGGGAATGGTTGGAACTAATGCCCATGGACCCAAGACCATTTGGGTACTAAAAAGTACATGAATGTTTTCTTTGCGTAGGTATGTCTTGAAGCAATGACATTTGGAGCAAACAAGTGGTTCCTTGATAGTGGATACTCAAGACATATGACGAGAGATAAGAGTTTGTTCACCTCATTAAAGCCAAAGAGTGGAGTAAATGTCACTTTCGGTGACAACTCAAAAGGAAATATCATTTGCATTAGTTTTATCGGTAACAAGTCTCTAACTATTCATGATGTGTTGCTTATTGATGGATTAAAGCATAACTTGTTAAGCATTAGTCAATTGAGTGACAAAGGCTTTAAAGTTGTTTTTCAATCCTTGTTTTGTGAAGTTGTTAATTCTTGCACAAATAGCATTGCATTCATGGGTTATAGACATTCAAATGTTTATATTGTTGATTTGTGTAGCATTGCATCCAAAGATCTTTGTCTTGTGTCTACAAAAGATGAAGATAGTTGACTTTGGCATAGAAGACTAGGTCATGCAAGCAAGGATGTCATTGCAAAGCTATCTAAAAAGGATTTTGTGCATGGTTTCCCTAAATTTGTTTTCAAAAGAGATCATATTTGTGATGCATGTGCTAAAGGCAAAAAAACTCATGTTTGTTTCAAATCCAAGAATGTTGGTTCAACCTCTAGACCTTTACAATTGTTGCATATGGATTTGTGCAGTCCTACAAGGACGACTAGTCTAGGAGGTAAGCATTATTGTTTTGTGATTATTGATGATTACTCTTGTTTTACATGGGTATTGTTTCTTGCACACAAAAATGATGCATTCAAATCATTCTTGCCATTGATTAGGAAATTGCAAAACCAATTAGGCTATGTAGTTACATGCATTAGAAGTGATCATGGAAAAGAATTTGAAAACACATTTTTTGAATCATATTTCAATGAGCATGTCATTGAGCATAATTTCTCAACACCTAGGACTCCTCAACAAAATGGAGTTGTTGAGAGGAGAAATAGAGTTTTGATAGAAATGGCTAGGACCATGTTGTGTGAGCATGACATACCTAGATACTTTTCGGCCGAAGCGGTTAATACTTCTTGCTATATCATTAATAGAGCTATGATTAGGCTAATCCTCAAGAAAACTCCTTATGAGTTATTCAAAGGGAAAAAGCCAAATATTGCTTACTTTCATCCCTTTGGTTGTAAATCTTTTGTGCTTAATAATGGTAAGGACAACCTTGGAAAATTCAATGCCAAATCAGATGAAGCAATTTTCCTTGGTTATTCTTCACATTCAAAAGCATATAGCGTCTTCAACAAAAGAACTCTCTTAGTTGAACAATCTATACATGTGTTATTTGATGAATCTTCTTCTAAGAATGTAGGAAATAATAATGAAGAAGAGATTGATGAGATGATAAAAGAACTAGAGATCAATGATGAAGCATCTCCATCAAATCCGAACAGAAAAAGAACATCAAGAAGAGGTTCAAAATGAAGATAACACCTTGATAGAACCTTAAGGAACAACAAGGGAGATATATTTTCCGAGAGTCAGAGATGAAGTAAAAGATGCACAAATCATTGTTGATCCTATTCAAGGAGTAAGAACAAGGGCGTCAATGAGAAATACATGTCAATTCATAGCATTCTTGTCTCAACTTGAACCTAAGAAAGTTGATGAAGCACTTAATGATGAAAGTTGGGTTCATGCAATGCAAGAGGAGTTAAATCAATTTGAGAGAAACAAAGTATAGGAACTTGTTCCTAAACCGAAAGACCATCCAATCATTGGCACCAAATGAATATTCCAGAACAACATGGATGAGCAAGGTATTGTGGTAAGAAACAAAGCAAGGTTAATTGCTCAAGGCTACTCTCAAGAGGAAGGTATTGATTTCAATGAAACCTATGCTCCAATTGCTAGAGGCTATTAGAATGTTACTTGCTTATGCATGCCATTTAAATTTTAAACTTTTTCAAATGGATGTTAAAAGTGAATTTCTAAAAGGTTTCATTCAAGAAGAGGTTTATGTGAAGCAACTACCCAGATTTGAAAACCCTGATTTTCCCGAACATGTTTTCAAACTCTCAAAAGCACTTTATGGTTTAAAGCAAGCTCTTCGAGCTTGGTATGATAGATTGAGTAGTTTTCTTGTTCAAAATGGCTTTTAAAAAAGGCATAAGTATAATATTTTGGTAGTTCAAATATATGTTGATAATATCATCTTTGGTGCTACTAATAAAATCCTTTGTAAGGAATTTTCTAAGATGATGCAAGGAGAATTCAAGATAAGCATGATGGGAGAACTTAACTACTTTCTCGGATTACAAATCAAGCAACAAAAGGAAGGGATTTTGTTGAATCAATCCAAGTATATTCATGATCTCCTTAAGCGTTTCAAGATGAATGAGGCAAAAGATCAACCAATTCCCATGAGCACATCACTCAAATTGGAAGCCAATAAGGGAGGTAAAAGTGTTGATACTAAGCTTTATAAAGGCATGATAGATGCACTTTTATATTTAACTGCATATAAGTCAAACATATTGTTTAGTGTATACATGTGTGCACATTTCCAATCTTGTCCCAAGGAATCTCATTTGAATGTTGTCAAAAGAATTCTTAGGTACTTGAAAGGAACTCCAAATATTGGTTTATGGTATCCTAAAGGATCATCTTTTAGTCTTATAGGATATTCGGATGCCAATTTTGGAGGATGTAGGATAGCTAGGAAGAGCACTAGTGGAACATGTCAATTCTTAGAAAGCATGCTAGTTTCACGGTTTTCAAAGAAACAAAATTCAGTTGCCACTTCAACCACGGAAGCTAAGTATGTGTCAACGGCTAGTTGTTATGCACAACTTCTTTGGATGAAGCAACAACGTGAAGATTTTGGTTGTAAAATGCATAACATTCCTATTCATTGTGATAATACAAGGGCTATAAATTTGTCTTAAAATCATATGCATCATTCTAGAACAAAGCATATAGACGTTACATGTCATTTCCTACATGATCGTGTTAGCAAAGGTGATATTGTACTTGAATTTGTTGATACTAATCACCAACTAGCCGACATTTTCACTAAGCCTTTTGATAAAGAAAGATTCTACACTATTCAAAGAGAGCTTGGAATGATAAATGCGAACTAGGTATGATTCATCATCCTGTGCAATTATCTTATATGTGAAATTGGTTGAGATGATATGTTGTATGTGCATGTTGAGATCTTGTTTAAATTAATTGTGATAACATTTGTTGTGTGATTGTCTTAGCATATATAAAAAATGCAAATACTCTTACATAACCCCATTAGTGATTTGATCCATCGGATTGCAAAGATAAAAGGGTTGGGATTATGAGTTGGGTACTCAAAAATCTGCTTTTGCAACAACCTGTATAAAGAAATCTATAGATGTTTCTCCAAAGGGGACCAAAAAGGTACATTATATGATGAAATAAGAATCACTAAGTGGAAGTCTTCTCATGAAGATGAAGAACATATTTAGTTCATATGTAAGATTAAAATTGTATTTTTAACATATGAATGATAAATTGTTGACAAATGTGTGTTTGAATGTTTGAATGAGCGTTTTGAATGAAGAAAAGTCAAAATGATACAATCTTGTGGTTGATATCAAACTTGACACTTTTTCTCATATATGGAAACTCCCTAAGTGATTACAATGTCAAAAACATTGTTTGTTGATAATGTTTTGATCAATGTACAAATTAAAGTCAAATTTTTTAAATTGTCTGTTTGGAACGCTCGTGCCTATCTGTGGAATGATCGTGCTTATTTGTGGAACGATTGTGCGCGTTGAGTGTTTTCAAATCAGATTTAAAAAACCAACGCACGTCTGTGCTGGCTATCGCAAACTGTATCGTGTTACGTTGCCCTAACCCTAGTATAAAAAAATAGTGGAATGATTATGCTCAACTACCGCATGATTGTGCCTAGTGTTTTCTATATAAAGGTCGGTTCATTTCTACGGTTTACGCCAAAACTTTTTCAAAAATTCTCTAAACTCAAAAATCTTCACTCCAAATCACTTCCATTTCATTCCAAATAACCTCAAATCGCCCTTTAATCATGAGAAGAACAAGAGGAATACCAAGTAAGGGATCCATGGCTCTAGCATAAGATTTGAACTGGCCGAATAGAGTTATTTTTAGAGACTCTGTGTAAAAGAATCAATTGAAATCTCTTGAAAAAAGAGGTATGTTTCTTGGGAAAGATTTTGATTGGGATATTCTTAGAGAATTAGACTTAATATAATCTATAATGGGGTGGATAGGAAATCTACAGTTAGGTGAGTTAACAACGATTAAACTAGACGCATATGAGCATTTAGTTTATGAATTTTTTAGTAGCCTAAAAGTCATAGAAGCATTTGATGGAGATAATCCTCCTTGTACAATGATGTTTAGGCTAAAAATTCAAGAGCACAACGTTACCTCGACTTAATTAGGAAAATGGTTGGGATGTGAGTCTAAAGGTTTAGTTGATCCAGCAAAGAATTGGGACATTAATAAGGCTTAGAAAACAGCCTTTGGGGTAGGAAAGTTCAACCCCATCTATCCAAATCAACTACGATATTGAACCCTTCAATGCGAATATTTCATAGGTTCATATCATACTCAGTTTGTGCTAGAAAGAGGATGAATGTCCAAGTCACTAAAAGGGATGTCCTAATTTTGGAAGCGGTAGTGGCCAAAAAGAAGATCAACATTCTAGTTTTTTTGATAAAGAGGTAAAAGAAATCCGAAAGGATATTGGGGAAATTCAATTTGGTATGTTTCTAGCCTTTATCTGTATCAAATTGAATTTGGATCTTACAGAAGAAGATGACGCTAAGAAGGTTGATTTTGATTCCTCTCATCTCATTGATGGCTCCATGTTGCAACATATGCACATGGTGAAGGCTGCTAGAAAAGATAAATAGGTTTTGGATGTTGATAAAGGGAAAAGAAAGGCAAAAAAGAGTGAAGAAGAAGAAGAAAATAACTTAGAAGATTTTGAACCTCAAGTTGAAATCACGCCAAAGAGGAAAGTTCTAAGGCTTGAGCTTGGCCCAAATGAAGTTGGACCAAGTTCTACTCAATCGAATGAGTTTACCAAGTTGAAAGAGTATCTTGATCCTAAGCTTTGGGACATTAAGGATCAACTCAAGGGAATCAAGAAGGCTTCCTATTCTCTGGCCTAGTTAATGGACAAACTTCCACCATTTCCTCTTCCACCATCCTCAACTCCAAACCATTAACCTGTTTATTTTTTTTTTTTTTAGTTGTTTTTTAAAAATATTTCTAATGTCTTTTATTTACTTTTGCTGCACAATGGGAAACATTGGTGTCCTTTGCGACACTTACTTTTGCTTTGTCTTTAATCTTTTATCTTTATGCAAATGAATGTTTCTTTACTTAATTCTTTTTATCATTACTTTAATTTTTAATGCCTTCTTTGATCGATGACAAAAAGGGGGAGAGAAATGATGAAAAATTGTGTTGAGTTATATTGAAGTGTATATGAAGTGTGCATATTGTAGTTGTGTTGTGTTGTATATAAAGTGTGTATCTTGATGTTGTTGTTTGTGTTGTGTTTATTGGAGTGTTTTATACTTGAGAATATGCTTGGTGAAAGAGGAAGCATTTGTCCTTAATCTTGTGTTTAAGTGGGAGCTCTTCAAAAGTTTTGGTTTATGAAATATGCATGTTGAATATATGTTGAGTATATGCTTGTTCGGAACTTAGTTTTTGTTTATTTTTATGATCAATAAAAAGGGGGAGATTATTAACCTCTTGTATGTTTTTATGTGACAAAATTATCTAAAAAAATGATTGAACACTAACCATAACATGCTAAGGTATGACTCAAGTCATAGCCAAACCAAAACAGGTATAACAGGTGGTTCAATCGTGCATAAGCAAATTTTTGCTTAGGTACGACCGTGCACGATCAAGGCATAACTGTTCCTTAAGAGAAAGTTGTCGTACAATATCGCACGACATCATTCCTTTTGCTCATTAGTCATTCTGCCAATTTGAGTGGCACTCACACGACTAGCCTACACGACCATGCGCTCAAGTCAAAAAGTCAAGTTAATTCAAATTCAGAATTCTTTGTGCTCTTGACTTAATCTCAACGGTCAAAGTCAAAACTCAAAGTTCAAAACAAGAACGATCATTTTTATGGTGGAACGCCCGTTTGTATTTGAATGAGTTTTGCACGACATCATTTCAAGAAGTGGTTCAGGCTTTTGGAAAATCAAGAACATTTAGGAGAGCATCTGGATGTGATCGTTCCACCTAGTGGAATGACCATGCAGTGGTCTTGCACGATCATATGGCGTGGTGGAATGACTGTTCTAATTAACCTAGATCTGAAAAATATGGCTGTTCGTAATTAAGGAATGATCGTTCCTCTGGGTTCTGCAGTGCATTAAATGAAGCAACGGCTATATCTTCAATCATTGTATAAAAGCACACTTTAAAGAATAAAGAAGTAGGGGAGAAGAGCACGAAAAATCTATTGCAACACTCATAGTTCAACATTGATCTTCCCTCACTCACTTTGAACTAAATCTTATATCTTTAGAGAGAGAAACCTTGTAAAACATTGAGTGTATCAGCCTAGCTTAGAGGCAATCATTCACAAACACTTTAATTCAAACCTTCTTGGCAAAATCCTGTAAAACTATCTAGTGTGTGGTGGTGAAATCCTTGTAAACTAGAGGCGAATTCCTTGTCAAAAACTAGAGGCGAAATCCTTGTAAACTAGTGGCAAACTCCTGATCAACTAGAGGTGAAATCCTTGTGAAAACTATTGTATTGGTGAAATTCGATTCTAGTAGAACTTCAAGGAGGTTGCCTTGAAGAAGTGGATGTAGGAGGCTTGTGGATATACCTTTGAACCACTATAAATTACTGAGCATTTCTCTCTTTCTCGCAACTCTTTATTATACATTGCATTGTTTTTGGTTGAACATCATTTATTGCACTTGTTCTTGCATTCATTATTCATACTTATTGTTTACACGTTGAATGCATTTATTTCTCTCTTCAAGCATATTGTTCATAGTAATATCTTTATCATTCTTGAGTTTAGTTATTAAACATTGTTTTGATAAATTCATCATTTGCCTTCATTTGTGTTGATAAGTTTTTTTCAGTGATTAATTTTATTGATTAATATTCCTCAACCCACCCCAACAACCCCCCCCCCCCCCCCCCGCCCCCCGCCCCTATCTTTCTGGGAATATTAGCCATTGTAATGACTCTCTCTCTAGCTAGTATACTCGTAAAATAAACAGTAAAACTCATTAAATATAAATATTACGAAAATATACATGTAAATGAGTATAAAATAATGGGCCCAATTTTTCTTTATATATACAAAACTATACATAGTGTAAATAAATTTCTCAAGAAGCTCGATAGTGTTGCCCAACCCTTCCGCATCTTGACATTCCAAGCGACCGCATCTCATCTACTACCTACAAAAACATTGAAAACAATGGGGTGAGCACTAATTTCTCAGTAAGTAAACCCACTATACTACCCTTCTATCTCCGTTGCTCATATTTTGAATTCTTTCCTTACATCACACTTCTCTCTTCTTTTCTATTCTTTCTCTCTGTTCTTTCTCTATTCTTTTTCTGTTCTATCTCTCAGTTCTTTCTCTATTCTTGCTTCTCACTTACTAAGATGTAAGCACAATTGGAGAAACTAATTATGAATAATATGAATGCCATGATGCATGTGCATAAAAACAGACTCGGTTGAGGCATGGATTTGGAACCCTAGCCATGTGAGTGGGTACAGTCCTCATCTACATGCACTTCTATCAGACTGTACAACTCTTCTTTCTGATTCTGAGGCTGCTCACTAAAAGCGGCGTGCATGTAGGTAAATTCTATTGGTATAGTTCTCATCCACATACACTTCTAACGAACTGTACACTTACTTCTTTCTGATTCTTAGGCCGCTCATTGAAGCCAGCGTGTATGTGGGACTATTCTTCTCTGTCACTCACGGGTTCCCCATCGCAACAACCTTCTCTTCTATTATTTTTTTACAATTAATTCTTTTCTTTCTTTCTCTTTATTCTTTACTATTCTCATCCATGTGTATGTGCATGGAACTATGCTCATTCTTTACTATTCTTTCTAAAATGTGAGAATGCATTATGGTATATAAAAATATCATTAGAGAACTAGTATTTTCTACCAACAACATTCCCATACTTGAAATTAATCATAGATTATTAGACTACAAAATATTTTGAGGTAGTCATTCTGTACAGGTCATATTCAAGAAGGCATATCTCGAGTTATACATACGATCTTAGTCTCGTTTTAAAGCTTAGAGACAGGGCTACAACTTTTATGTTAGGTCTTAACCCAGTTCAATCAGTAAGATGCCCAAAAATCACTCAGAATGTCACGGCTGTGACAGGGCAACCATGGTAACATGTTTTCTCTTAGGATTTTCATCTAAGAAATTGCATGCATACTCAAACTCTATTTGGCTACACTTCTACTTCTTTCTCAAGCCACCAATATTTGGATCAAAACTCCATTAAATCAACACTAAACCTAGCCAGGAAACTACACTCCATAAAGTCTACTTAAACTCTTTCTAATTTCAACCAAACTTCCATCAATCACCATATAGGCAAAGTCTACATTCTCATGGCTGAATTTTAATTATCATCAAGTATCAATCTCATCAAAACTTCTCAAAAACATAAGCACATACATACATGTACAAATCTCTACAAACTTACTCAAATCAAACTTAAGGTTGGATTTACTTACCTTGTGCTTGAGTAATTTCACTAGAATCTCTCTTTCTTTGGTAGACTTGTTCTTTCTCTAAAACCCTAAGCATAAACACTATAAGAATTCAACACTTTAAAAAATTAATCTCACATCTATTGCAAGAATTCTTACCTTTGGGTGCTTAGGATCAAATCTCTACCAAAATCCAACCAAAAGCCCTCTAAAGTCCCTTGGAAATTTGATAAAGAGATGAGAGAAATTGAGAGTGAAGTGGCGTGAGAGGGAGTAGAGAATGATAGGGTCCTTTTGCTTGAACTCTTAATATCTCATATTAATATGCATACTTTCCCATTTTGCCCTTGCACTTTCTTTAAAATTCCATCTATGTCCCTTAGTCAATTACTATAATGCCCTCATTTTTCATACATTCTCCATGAAATTCTACCTTTTTTCACTCCCCACTTTTCGAACTAATTTTGAGTGAAAAGACCATTTTACCCTTAATGCAAGTTTAAGGCATTTTCTTCACACTTGTTCAAGATAACTTTAACAAAATTCAACTAAAGGTATTAGGGAATACGTAAAGCTACGTACCTCGATGTGGGCATTATAGCCATACTTTGGGTTTATCAACCATGAATGTTGTGCTGGCAATGAAATCACCAATCGAATAGTGTCGTGCCTTGCTCATGTGAAAAACTTCTAAATAATTGACTCCAAATGCTTGTGTATAGCCCAGCTTTGTATTCATCAACTTTTCTCTTCTCATTCAATTTTGTCTTATAAATCCATTTGACTCTAATGGTCTTATCTCCTTCTAGAATGTCAGTCAATTCCCAAGTATCATTCTTTTCAATTGTTCTATCTCTATTGCCATTGCTTTCTTCCATGTTTTATGTTTGGCAGCATCATTGAAAAGTATAGGATCACTATCTACAAATAAAGCAAGGTGAGCAATGGTATCACCATCAGATAGTTCATCCCCACTTACATAATCTGCCATCCAAAAAGGTCGTTTCCTTGAACGTTGATCCGTTGATCCATTGAGCCTTTTGGTTGATCCTCAATGGATTCATTTGCTGTTGGAACATTTGTTGAGATTTCTCCAGTAGTTTGTACTTCTTGCGTGCTCTTGCTTTCATCATTTGTGTCCAAATCAAAAGAGATTGATTTATCTCTTGCAAAGCTCCAGTCCCAACTGCAATCTTCATCAACCACAACATCTCTACTGATTATGATCTTCTGAGTAACTAGATTGTACAGTTTCCTTGGATTCTTCACTCACACCAAGGAACACACATTTCACTCCCTTGTCATCAAGCTTGCTTCTCTTTTGATCAAGTACATGAGCATAGGCTAAGCTTCCAAATATCTTGAAATGATCAACTACTGGTTTGTGTTTACTCCATTCTTCTTCTAGTGTCATGTTTTTAACATCAAATATGGGGCTTCTATTTAGGTTATGGGCACTCTAATTTACAACTTTAGGCCAAAAGATTTTTGGAACATTCTTACTTGCCAACATGCTTCGCACCATTTTCATGATTGTACAATTTTTCCTTTCAGCCACGTTGTTTTGTTGTGGTGAATAGGCTGTAATAAGTTGTCTATGAATATCATTTAGCTCATAGAGGTTAGTAAATTCATGTGAGGTAAATTCACCACCTAGATCAGTGCGCAAAACCTTTATGGACTTTCTAGGTTCCTTTTCAATCGTAGCTTGAGATTTTTGAAATGCTCCTATGGCTTCCAACTTTTCTTCCAAAAAATATACCCATGTTTTCCACCTATAATCATATGTAAAAATAAGGAAATACCTTTTGTGACTGGTTGATATTGGATTGATTGGCCCACAAATGTCAAAATGGATTACTTGAAGTGTTTGTGCAGCTCTCCAAGTGTTTTCTTTAGGGAAAGAGTCACAATACTGCTTTTCAATAATACAATCTTCACACACCTGTGAAGGAGATTAAATATGAGGAAGTCCCTGTACCATTCCTTTCTGTTGCAAGGTTTTTAACCCATTGAAATTCAAGTGTCCACAATGATAATGCCACAACCATGTTGTATCTTGTATTGTTGATGTAAGACAAGTCTGATCACTTTATTGAGTTTGAGTGTACATAAGAAACATTCGATTTGTTGCCATATGGACTTGTGCAAATAACCCTTTCTTTGGAAGATAATTTATTTTTTGTTATTGGGGGGTGTCCGGGCCAGTTTATGCGCATCTTGACTAGTCCCCCGACCTTGAACAAGGCTTCCGAAATAGGATAAGCTCTGTTGTCCGTGGCCAACAATATTGACAATCGTTCTTGTGATTCGAACTTGAGACCACAAGGGGAGAAAACCCCTTGGCTCCAAGCCTTTACCACTCGGCCAACCTATTGTTAGTTAGGATGATAAATTTGATAGCAACCTTCCTGAATAATAATGTCAAATCCCTTTTCTTGTAGCTGACCAAGGCTGATCAAGTTGCTCTTTAACTCTAGGACATATAACACACTAGTAATAGTCATCATGCTATTATTCATCATTATTTTAATTTTGCCTTTACCCATAACACTGATGCTAAAGTTGTTTCCAAGCTTCATATTTTCTCTAAAGGTTTTATCTAAATCAAAGAATAAAACCTTGTTACCACTCATGTGATTGTTGCAACCATAGTCTAAGTACCAAATTGCACTTGATTGCTCAAGTTTGTCAATGCAAGCCGTAAGAAGTAACTCCTCTTTGGTCTCAGCAAAATTCATCTTTGTTTCTTTTTCTTTGTCGGGACTTGAAAGTGACCTAGCTTGTGACAGTGATAACATTCAAATTTTGATTTGTCAAAATAAGCTCTTTGATTGTATGAGGATTGCCCTTGATAGTATGAAGACTAACGTCCTCTTCCTCTGCTGCGCCCTCAAAATCCTCCATGTCCTTTGCCTCTCTCTGAGAAAGCTTCTCCAAGAGTAGTGACTATCAAGGCTTGCTCGTTTACAACATAAGTCATCTTTTGTACATGTACCAGCAAGGAACTCTATAACTCACCGAGTAATACTGTCAACATCATGAGATTCTTCAATGGAGCACACCACATAGTTGAATTTTGGAGTCATTAAGCAAAGAATTTTCTCAATTATATCAACATATGCTACTATCTCGCCATGAAATCGCTTCTTGTTGGCAATTGAGAGTACTCTTGCACAATAATCATTTACTGACTCCCCTTTTTTCATGTGGATATTTTCAAATTCTTCTCGAAGAACTTGGAGTTGAGCACGTTTCACCCTTCCTGTGCCTTGGTACTTCTTCTTTAGAGAGTCCTAGATTTGTTTCACAATATTCTTTCAAAGAATAGCTTCCAAGATGGCATAATCTATTGCCTGAAACAAGTAGTTCTTTGCCTTCAATTAATCTTTCAATTTTTGTTCTTCCAGAACCTTTAACTGTGCATCAGTTAAGGTTATCCCTTTTGTTGGTTTGACAATGCCATTCTCAATAGGACCCCAGTACTCTTTGGATCTTAGAAAGTTTTCCATCAGCATGCTCCAATGATCTCAGAGACCATCAAAGCGAGGAATGGCTGGTTGCACAAAGTTGTTGTTCTCTAACGCCATTTAATCTTATTGCTGCAAATAAGAAGACGATTGCTTCCTGACTAGTTAGGTCTTTAAAAATCAAAGGCTTTGATACCAATTTTTAAAAACAGAGCTTTTAACAATTACAAGAGATAATGAGATAATTTTTTTGTTTGTTATTCAAAGATAAGACTTGGCTTATAAAGCCATACAAAAAACAGATTAACCAAAAATATTTACTAGAAAGCTATCCCACGTCTAACAGTCCTAGATGCATGAGATTCACTTTAGAAGCAGTCAAATAAGAAACAAAATTCCTTAACAATAATAATTATTAAAAACAACTAACAGCTATAACTTTAACAGTAACAGTTGGAGTGGCCTCCCCCCACCTATATTAGCAACTGAGAAGGAATTTAAACTCAAGACCTTTTAAGTAATACACCCAAGAATCCCTATCAAATACTAACAAAAAAAAAAAAAAAAAAAAAAAGAGTCCCTATCAAACCACTCGACCACCCAGAGGCTGGTTTATTGTAATATATCTAGCATTTAACTAAAATGTTCTTGTAGTATAATATTTTATGTTTTTGTGTATAACATTAATTCTTGGGAAATGCTATTTGCCAAAATGTGTATGAAATATTAATAAACTAAGATATTAACGTGACTAATTAAAATAAATTAGAAAAAAATTAATAAAAATCAATTTTACATTGATGAAACGACATCAAAATGATACACTACAAATTTTCTTGAAAATATGTTACACTACAAAGACATATGTTCTTGAAATCCATAGGTAAATAAAAAATTTCTTTGAAAATGCATATAAATTTTAGTTAACGGTTAGCAGAGGGTTGATCCATAATACATAAATTTATTTCAATAAAAGATTTAGTTCACAAGCCAATTCATCTAGGCCACTAGTCAAGAGTGACACAATGGGCTAATCATGAATACGTAAATTTAACTGGATTCATTACATACAATTTAATATCATTTGTTTTATATTTATTTTGTAAGAAGATTATTGTTTATGCAATTTATATTTTATTTTCTCAAACATAAATTAAAATTGGGGTAGAATAATCGTTTTTAAAACTCATATAATCTAAAGAATGTTATCAAATTGAGATTTATTTGTTCCAAATTATTGTCATTATTTTGTGAAATTATTAGACCAATTAAAATAATAAAATGTGAAGCAAAGAAAAAACGATTTTGGTATTTACATCCTAATTAAGACATCTTCACCACCCACAAGACAACACAGACATATCCTCTTCCTCTCTAACAACACAACACAGACATATCAATTCCAATTTATCACAACAAAATTCTCTCCTCCTTCACTTGATGATGGCTTCTATTTCATCTTCTCCATCTCCTCACAAACTTCTTTTCCCAACCCCTCACAAATTCCTCCACGTCAAAAGACAATCCTACCCTCTCCCGCTCTCTCCTTTTCCCGATTCTACTCTCTGCCGTTCCTCCTCCTCTTCCTCCGGTAACAACTCCACTCGCCGCCCCTGGGACTTCCCCATCCACAACCTCCTCAAGAACCTCGTCAAACGCTTCGACTCCTACCTCAACCAGAAGGATACTGCACAGAACGACGCCGTTTCTGACAAAGAAGACTGGGATTGGGAGAGGTGGAAGAAGCATTTCGATGATGTAGATGAACAGGAGCGTCTTGTCTCCATTTTGAAGGTATTTCAACACATTTTTTACTTTTAAACCTTAGCACACTCGCAATAATTTTATCATACATGAGATTTATTTGGCTAATTTTGTATATTTAAACCACAACTAAAGGATTTTTTTTATTAAAGTTTTAAATATAGAGTCTGGTCTAATGATCGAATTAAGGTTTTCTTGTATTTCATATAATGCTGAAATTGGAAGAAGAATCTTACTTGTTCTTGTTTTTTAAACTATTAATTTATATAGTTTTAATTATATTAGTGCTATATTGCTATTTCGTTACTAGCCCTTCTGTTCTTTTTTCTAATTTTTTTTCTCTATTCTGTTAGACCAGTCTGAGTGTCATTCTCTTATCATCTTTAGAATTGGAGACTTTACTGGAGACTAGGCTGAATTATATTATCAGTTATCGTACCAATGGCTTCAACTAAACTTGTTATTGGTTAAATTTCTTTAGTTGATTGGATGATGCTTTAATTGATTTGCAACACCAATACTTTGATGAATTTTTTATTGTGCTCACTCTGTATGGATGAACCATGCACTTTTTATCTAAAGGAAAAGAAAGATTTATTTTAGCAGTGAAGAAAACATATAAGATGTGAAAAGAAAGATTTGGAGTTCAATGGGAGTTGGGTTCACTAGAAATTGCGCTTAAATCCATTATCTTTCTCCAAAGCTCTGCTGTAACTGTTTTTTCAGTGTACTCTGTTCTTTCATATTGATATAAAAAGAGCTTTTGAGAATCTTTGTGCAGTATTTATTTTTCTGTGCCATACTGAACGAGAAGTGATAAAATTATTGAGTGATTTGGGTTTGTTTACTTGGCGTCACATTTTTAATAATTAGGCTATCTTAGATGCTAATATCTTTGTATCAACAGTCACAGTTAGGTAAAGCAGTATACAGAGAAGAATATGGAGATGCTGCTAGGCTCAAGGTGGCAATTGCAGCTGCAGCTACTAATGACACTGTTGGCAGAGTGATGTCCAACTTGAATGTGAGAAAATCAAATAAGTAGTAGATATCTCTATTTTTCTTTCAGGATAAGAAGAAGAAAATTAGGCCATTCTTTTGCCTAACCTGTTTTTCTCACTCCAGAGAGCAGTAGTGGAAGAGCGTTTTGAGGATGCAGCTATTTTACGAGATAAAGCTGGTGCTGGATTGGTGAGTTTGATATAAGTTTTTTCTCTAAATTATCAACACACATGTAACTATATATGTCTTTTATTGAAAGAAAAAATAACCTCTGTGCTTTTTGGCCCTTATTTATTTTTATAGTGATTTCCCTTTTGTATACTTGTTTGAATTATATACACAGAAACGCTCTTGCAGTATTTTGGGGTATATAATTAAGTTGCAATGGCGAGTAACTCTGAATGTTGGCTATTTTGCACATTTCTATCTTCTAAATGTGAAACATAGTAGCAGATGTAGCTTTAGCCTTATCTTAATTTCTGATACCAGAGTATTTCTATTAATTTCTGTTGTGAGTCCTTGGCATTTGGTTAACCAATTTGTTACTGCTGCTCCTTTTAAGCAGTTTCCTGACTTTTTCCGTGGATAACCATTCCTCACTAATTATCTTGTCATTTTCTCTCAGTTCTTACTTTTGTGAATATTTTCGGGTTTCAATTATTTATTAGTTTGTGGATATCTTTCTTTTGAGTAGTAGTAGCAAACTGTTGCAAGCTTCTCATTATTTAAATTTAATTTTTTAGTTTTTGTATTCCTATATATGCTTTCGTGCTTGAGAAGTTGATTGCTTTTTTGTCTTCATGGTCAAATTGTGTTTTGTTTGTTGGCTTTCAAGTTAAATATATTCTATTCAAATTGAAATAAAAAAGTCAAGAGGAGGAAAGCCAAAATACTTGGGTATGTGTTGTTTCAGCTTTTCGCTAGGTGATTTAGCTAGAAAGAAATAATTGGATTTTTGGTGAGAAAAGAGAATAAAATGTCCAGAGTTGTGGGTTAAAGTTGCTTTTTTTTTTCTTTGGGCTTTGGTACTGAAGAGTTTCAGGGTTTATCCTTTTTGTTGATTTATCTCTGTTGGGAATAGGTTTTGGGCTAATTTTTTGTAGTCTATATACTTCTTGACCAAGGGAGGGATCATTACTAAGAAGATATATAAATTGTCTCCTTGCCCCTGGTTTTTTGATTCTTTGTGGACACGTTGTCCACAACTCAATCTACTCACCTCCTTATTAGATTAGCACAAATTTCTTCTTTCTTATGAAAACAAGTGATTAGTAAACCTC
Source organism: Pistacia vera (assembly GCF_008641045.1). Lineage (NCBI taxonomy): Eukaryota > Viridiplantae > Streptophyta > Magnoliopsida > Sapindales > Anacardiaceae > Pistacia > Pistacia vera. The sequence goes on along the minus strand of NW_022196082.1, from coordinate 82,724 downwards.
TTTGGAGGTTTTCTGCTTATGGATTTGAAATATGTTGCTGAATATTATATGATGACTGTGACTTACGTGTTTTGTTTTCTGGTACTGGCTTCCAGGTGGGATGGTGGACTGGTATTTCAGAAGATAAGCACAATCCTTATGGTCTGATAATACATGTTACTGCAGAGCATGGAAAATATGTAGCTAGGAGTTATAGTCCCCGGTAATCATTCCATTGCTTATGTAAGAGTTCCCAGTAAGGCTTTCATTGATTTATAAAGAAGACCAAAACCATGCACAGAAGATGAAACCCTACTTGTTTGGCACTAAGATATTGGTGATGATGTCTTCTTTTTGAAAAAGGAACTCAAGCCTTGAACTTGGACTTGTACTTGTTTTGATGTTTTGAAGCTTTTTTTTTTACTGATCTTTTTCTTTCAGGCAGCTTGCTACAGCTGCAGTTGGTGTTCCCCTGTTTGAGATCTATCTTACTATGAATAAGAAAGGTGAATACAAACAGCAGGTACCTTTTCTTTCTATATCTTTTAGTTTTCTTATTGTCTTTGTTTGAATTATAAATGTTTTGCTGGTCAAATGTATGAAGGACTTATTTTGCTATGTTGATGGTAGCCAATCGAGTTATTTAAATTAAGGAATATTGAAACAGAATTAGGTTGGAGTGAGAATCAATGAGAGAGAGCAAGTCTAGACCAAATGAGAGTGAAGAAGGTCAAAATCTTGATCTAGGGTTAAGAGAGTTGTTAAGAGAAAGAGAAAGGTCTATGGAACCAAATTTGAATTATGTTAATAGAGACTCTCTGATGGAACTCCCCTGAAAAACAAATCAAACAACAACCGCAGCACAAACACAATAGCAAATATCTACACAATCTGAAAAGAACTGAAATAGTATTAATTAGGATTGAACTATCCCTTGACAGAGCAATTCATTCAACAACAGGTTCCCAGCAGTTCGAGGAGCTGGGGGCCTCCCGATCTGTCCTATGAAGATATTCCTTGATAAAAATGACCTGCCTCACACTCTCCTCCTCTCTATATACTAATTATTCTATTTTGTAACCACTGATATCAGCCACTTGTACTTTCCTATAACAAACTCACGACACTCTCCACATTCACTGTCACGTCACCCTCATTGCACTTAATGCCTATTCCTACTCCTGCCCTTCAATTTATAAACCTTGCGTATGGGTGGTACCCCCCCCCCCCCCCCCCTCCTTCTCTTTTTCCTTTCAAGAGCCACCTTGTCCTCAAGGTGGAAGTGAGGAAATTGGTTATTGATGACATCAAAGGTAGGCAGATCGTGCCAACGGACGAGGACTTCTGTGGAACCATGAAGAAGGGTGTGTACATCCAGGACTTCTGCAGGTTGAACCTGAAGTTCTAGGTCGTTCGTAAGAAAGGAGGGCAGAGTTTGAATGGGTACTGAGCTATGTAGGCTATGATTCAGCTGGGAAACATGAAAATTGGGATGAATACGGGCTGTAGTGGGAAGTTCCAACTTATAGGCAACCTGATCGATTTTCTCCAGTACTCGGAAAGGTCCATAAAACTTGGAGCTAAGTTTTTCATTCAACCGTGTGGCGAGGGACTTAAATTTGTAGGGCTGGAGCTTAAGGTAAACATGATCACCTGGAGAAAATTGGATACCTCGTTGGTGCCGGTCTGCCTGTTCTTTCATGTGGACTTGTGCCACTTCCAGGTTGTGTTTGAGTTTCTGGAGGATGGCATTGCGCTCAAGAATCTGTTGGTTCACGTCGTCCACCTGAGAGGGATAATCGGTGAACTTAAGAAGAGTCGGAGGGTCACGACCGTATAAGGCTTTGAAGTTGACCGATGATATGTCGTGTTATACTAAAACTCAGCCCAAGACAACCAATTTGGCCATTGACGGGGCTGTGAACTGCAGAAACAACGGAGGTATGCCTCTAAGTACCTATTCACCACTTCAGATTAGCCATCCGTTTGGGGATGGTGAGCGGAGCTAAATTTCAAAGCTGTCCCCGAAACTTTGAAGATTTCTTGCCAGAATTGGCTTATGAAAAGTCTATCCCTATCAGAAATGATGGACTTGGGAAAGCCATGAAGTTTCACAGTCTCCTTCATGAACTAAGGCCACCTAAGTGACCATATTTAGTCAATCTATCAACTACCACCAGGGTGCTATCGAACCCCTTAGCCCTAGGAAGGCCACGAATGAAGTCCATTGTCAATTCATCGAATGCTTGAGACAGAATAGGTAGTGGCTGAAGTAGCCCCGCAGGTTTCAGAGCTGAATGCTTGTTAACTTGACATATGGAGCAAGGTTCAACAAAATTCTGGACATCCTTCTTAATGCGTACCCAATAAGCCACATTTGCAACCCTTTTGTATGTCCGAAAGAATCCAGAATGACCCCCTGTTGGACTTGAATGAAATTCAGTTATTAATTTATGAATAAACCGTGAGCCCTTAGGCAAAACCAACCTGTCTTTGTACAATAAACAGCCATGGCAGAGTTTGTAGTTGGGTCGGCTGTTGGGATCTATAATCAGGTCCTGAATCAAGTGCTTAAGCTTGGGGTCCTGTTGGGCTTCATTTGCCAAGTCCTCATACTCTGCAAACTGGATCACCAATAGAGGGTTCAATTTTGGTTCCTCATCTCTTCTAGATTACACATCAGCCACCCTATTAGTGGTTCCTGGCCAATAATGGTTGTCAAACGAAAACCCCATTAACTTGGACAACCATTTCTGCTGCTCTGGAGTCTTAATCCACTGATCCTTGAGAAATTGGAGGCTTCTCTGATCTGTTTTAATGATAAACTTCCTACCCAACAAGTAAGGACTCCATTTGTGCACGGCAAAGACGACGACCATTAACTTTCTTTCATAGACTGATTTTTGTTTAGCTTGAGTGAAAAAGCCTTATTTAAGTAAGCTATGAGTCTTGCTTGTTGAACGAATACGGCCCCCATGCCTTGGCCCGAGGCATCTGTGTGTACCTCAAAAGGAGTGTTGAAATTAGGGGCTACCAAAATCGGAACAGAAGTCATAGCCTCCTTCAATGATTCAAAGGCCTTTTGTGCCTCCATACCCCAACTAAAAGAGTTTTTCTTAAGCAACATCATGAATGGTTGGGCTATGCTTCCATACCCCTTAACAAACCTGCGGTAGTACCCTGTTAGCTCCAAAAATCCGTGTAGGCTTTTCACATTAGTTGGCGTTGGCTACAAAACCATAGCTGCAACTTTCTGGGGGTCGGCTTCTACCCCGTTAGCCAAAATTAAGTGACCCAAATATTCAAGTTTCTGCTGCCCAAACAAACACTTTTTAAAATTCACTACCAATTCATTATTGTCCAACATCCGAAGAGCTTGCCGAAGATGTATTATGTGGGACTCCAAGTCAGGGCTGTAGATAATAATATCGTCAAACAAAACCAACACAAACTTCCGCAAGACCGACTTAAAGATGGTGTTCATTAGTGACTGAAACGTGGAGGGAGCATTGGTCAAGCCGAACGGCATGACAAGGAACTCGTAGTGCCCCTCATGTGTTCGAAAAGTTGTTTTGGGAATATCGTCCTCTTTGATCCTGATTTGGTGGTACCCGGACCTAAGGTCCAACTTAGAGAATATGGTTGTCCTCGCCAACTCATCAACAACTCCTCAATGGTAGGAATGGGAAATTTGTCGGGAATGGTTATTTCGTTGAGGGCCCTGTAGTCTACACAAAACCTCCAACTTCTGTCTTTTTTCTTGACTAACACCAGACTGGCGTATGGGTTAGTACTAGGCTGGATAATTCGGGCAGCTAACATCTCTTCCACCAACTTTTCAATTTCATTTTTTTTGGAAATAAGGGTACTTATAGGGTCTAATGTTTGGGGGTGGGGCATCTTCTTTAAGGGTTATGGCGTGGCCGTGAGTACGGTGTGGAGGAAGTTTGGATGGCTGGTCGAAAAGGTGTATATACTGATCCAAAACTGCTTGAACTCTAGGATTGACATCCTCTCCCTTTTGACACTAAACTTCCATCAATTGAGCAACATTCCACCAAAAACCCTCCCCCTGTGTTGTTAGTGGATCGTAACGTGGATTTTAGGGAAACCACTGACTTCACTAGAGACGGGTCTCCTTGTAAACTAATTCTGACCCTATCCACCTCAAATTTCATTGTCAACTTCTTCCAGTTGGCACACACATCTCCTAAAGAACTCAGCCATGTAACACCCAACACAACATCAACACCTCTTAACTCAAAAGGAAAAAAATCCTGCATAATTCGGATCCCTTGTACCTCCAGAGGAACCCTTTGACACACCCCTTCCCCCATCATCGTGACTCCATTGCCCACTTTCACCCCCAAACAACTTTCCCTTTTCAACTGAAATGCCAAGCCTGCACACCAACTCCTGTGAAATAAAATTATGGGATGCCCCACTGTCGACCAACACCACCATATCTGTGTTCCCAATTTGCCCCTTAACCTTCAAGGTTTTGTCCGAAGTTATACCCACAATGGAATTCATAGACAGGGCTAAAGCCTTACCTTCTGGGTTGGAAATTTCTTCACTTTCCAGAGTGGATTCATCCTTCTCAGAGTCATCGTCTTCCCATGCCAACAGAATCTGTAATGATTTACTCTTACAGCGGTGATTGGGGCTGAACTTTTCATCACAACGAAACAAAGTCCCCTTTCCCTCTTATATTGGATATCGGCCTCTAAAAGTCGTCGGAAATTTCTATCAGTTTCGCCTCTGAAGCTCGAAGCTCCAATTTCGGTGTTCACTCTTTCCTTTTTGGTGTGCGAGATGACGCAACGTGAATGGGATCTGGAGGTTTTGTTGAATTGGGCCACCAAGCGGGTCGGGTTAGGTTTGGGCTGTTGGACACTCTTTTATAATGTTCTTTTATTCCTTGGGTTTTAAAAAATTTAGGCCAACATTTTTCAAGGACCCAGTTCTTTTCCTCCACCCGATGGGCCTGTTCAATCACATCTTGAAGAGAGTTGGGCCTCAGCAATCTCAGCTTAGCTCTAATCTCCTCTTTAAGCCCATTGATAAAGACTCCTATCAACAATTCTTCACCCAAATCCTTCAACGGTGCCATATGAGACTCAAACTCTTTCTTGTATTCAGTCACCGTGGAAGTTTGCTTCAGTGCCACCAGAGCTTTGTGTGCAGAACCTTGGAACGAAGGACGAAAGCTAGCAATTAAAGCTGCCTTAAACTCTTCCCATGACTTGAAAGGTTCTCGCAGTTCAACCCATTGGTACTAGTTCAATGCCCTTCCCTCCATACACACAGCGGCAACTTCAACCATCTCCGATGATCCATATCTGTTAATGGAAAAGTAGCGATCTGCTCGGAATGTCCACCCAAATGGATCCTCTCTATTGAAGATTGGAAGTTCAAGTTTCTTGCCTTTCTTCTCCTTTTTCCCACTATCTCCGTCGTCCTCCGAGAATCATGATTCTGGTGTTGTCCGAGAATCATGATTCTGGTTTTGATTCCCTCATCCTCATTGACTCTCGCATCTCGGTCAGGTATTCTTTAAGGCTACCCACATCAGTCTTCCTGAGCTCATGTCCTCCTTCACCGATTTCATTTCTTTTTCCATATTTTCCATTCTGTTCTCCATCTTCGATTTGACCATTCCCCAGCCAAGCTCTGATACCAAACAAATGGAACTCCCCTGAAAAAAAAATCAAACAACAACCGCAACACAAACACAATAGCAAATATCTGCACAATTTGAAAAGAACTAAAATAGTATTAATTAGGATTGAACTATCCCTTAACAGAGCAATTCATTCAACAACAGGTTCCCAGTAGTTCGAGGAGCTGGGGGCCTCCCAATCTGTCCTATGAAGATATTCCTTGATAAAAATGACCTGCCTCATACTCTTCTCTCTATATACTAATTATTCTATTCTGTAACCACTGATATCAGCCACGTGTAATTTCCTATAACAAACTCTCCACACTCATAACAAACCACACTCTCCACATTCACTGTCACGTCACCCTCATTGCACCTTAATGCTTATTCTTACTCTTGCCTTTCAATTTATAAACCTTGCGTATGGGTGGTCTAACACTCTCCAATTGTTTTTTTCCCCTTTCCTAGGAAACTAAGATACTCTATTAAAATAAAAAAGTATACAACAATGGATAGTTGTCCACACAAAAAAGGACAAGTTGTCCCTAGAACCCAAACGTTCATAAACTATACAAAATGAAAAACGCATCTCGTATTCCAAAATCATCAATGTTGAAAATCAAAATCCCTAAAATTTGCAAAAAAATCTTGCCAAGCTAGGTAGTTGAAGCTTACCAATTATGTTGAATAAAGTCAAATGAAACATCTTGGAACTCTAAAGGAATAGATGCCCAAAGAGAAGCTGAAAATTGTACTTTATCCCACATAGATAAAATCTTTTCCCCCCTTGTATCTTAAAAAATTCTCCTATTTCATTCTAACCATATAACCCAAGAAATTGCCATAACTGCACAATTCCATAAGACAAAAACTTTTCTTCAGCCGCCCAAAGCAACATGCCTCTCTAACAAAACCAAAAAATAGGAAGAAGAAGGTATTGCCCAAAATAGGTCAAACTCCTTAAGCAAGTTGTTCCATAAAATCTGGCTGAGGGGCAGTGCAAGAAAAAGGGGTCTACACTCTTATAATCTTTTTGCACAAGATGCATTAATTTGAAGATAAAGAAATATAAGGTCTTCTCTTTTAAATGAAATCAGAAGTGTTGATTCTTTAAGCACAGTAGTCCAATCTAGCACCTTAACTTTGCTAGGAACTTTGGGTTTCCAAATCCCAAGAAATATGAAGACTCTCCAATTATGTGAACATTCTACCAATTTATAGAGGAAATGTGTTTCAGCCAAGCAGACTATACCTACTTAGGGTAATTCATCAAATACTGATATTCTCAAAATCCAATGACATCATATCTTTGGATGGATTAAAAGTGCCACAAATCATAACTAGCCATGAAGAAACCATTGGAAATAGAGAGAAATAGTCACCTTAACTATTGCTAATTGATAATATAGGCGATTAATTTTTGTTATAAGCATTTGAAAATCTGATATAATCAAGCCTATTCTTTTCTCTCCTTTGCCTATGATTTTTACATGCATAGTTTCAAGTGAAAATTTGTGAAATTTACAGTTTAATACTAAAGGCTTAGCCTCATGGTTTGTGTAATCTGCCTTGCTGCTCTCTTTCTCATTCAAGTGATACATGTATATGAATGTGCATTGATTATAATGTTTGTGCCTATGAACATAAAGATGCACATATTTCAAGCAAATATGGATAAAAATATACAAGAACAGTTACTCGTTTGCACATGAAACACATGCATGGGTGCATGCACTTACATGCAATCATATATGCATTTGAATGAGTTCCACCAAAACTTGGAAGTTTAGTGTAGAGTATTGTTGATTTTAAACATGTTATCTTCTTGGTAAAATTGAGGAGTATATTGTACTTGTATATAGATTTTATATGATATTATAAATAGATAGTGGAGAGGAACTACATAGTAGTCATCGTCCTACAGTCCAAGTGCTATTTATCTTCTTCTCTTTTCCTCTCTTTCTCCACGCTTATATTTTTCCTGATCTAAATTGATCTTTGTGAACCAATGTATCTCAAGAGATTTATGTGATTTTCAGGCTGTGTACTTAAGAAAGAGGGGTTTTTTCGAAGATTCTTCAAAAGTTTCCCCCAAAGCATCAGGTGCTGCCAGTGGCTTGAATTCATCAGGCTCAACGGAAGACAAGGATGATCTTCTTGTTATGAGTACCGAAGATGTCGAAGATGGTGATGATACTGATGATAATTCTGATCTAGCTGAGGGACTGTCTGGATTTCAGAATATATTGCGAGATATGATTCCTGGTGTGAGAGTTAAGGTTTTGAAGGTGATAACCCCTGGGAAGGTAGATCGAGATTTTATATCCAAGGTAATTGAGCAGATAATAGAGGATGAAGATGAAGAAAAAGATATCGAGGTGGAAAATGCTGAATCAGAAGATGAAGATGAAGGTGAAAGTGAAAGTGAAAGTGACCAAGAGAGGAATGAGATAGAAATGGATGCTGTTCGTGGAATTATAGAAAATGAAGAGCAAAGTGAAATTGCTGTCAAAGTTGTGGTTGGTGGTCTTGTTCAGAAGCTTTCTGGCAGTATGCCTGCTAAGGAGCGAGTACCTGCTAAGCTAGAAAAGAAGGGACGTTTGTCATTTTCCTTCTTTATAAAGAAAGATGGAAAGCTACAGGATTCTGGTGCCAAGGAACTAACTTCAGTGGATCGCAAAGCTAAGCTTCGAGGTCAGCTTAGCATGGACAGTGTTATGCTTGATCTTGCAAAGTTTGTCGGCAAGGAGAAGATACCATTGAAGGCAGGCTTACATCTTTGCTTCGCATATCTTTATGTAAATTTTAACAATTGAGTTTTGTTCTCTTTTTCTTGTAAAGTTCGTACTGTTTTATACTAATGTTTAGTCTGCTGCCTCATCTATGCAGGTGCTTAAAGATATTGGTGAATTAATAAATCTCTCTCTCAGTCAGGCCCAGAGCCGTCAACCACTGTCCGGTTCAACAACTTTCCAGCGAATTGAGATAGCATCACCATCAGATCCACTAAATGGTAATCTTTTACTGATCATGGTCATTACTAATACTAACATATGATGCTGAGCGGCTGCTTATACTGTTCTGTTTTACTGCATGCTTTTGTTTCTACTATACTTTGCTCTTTCATTTTGTTATCTTAGACCTTGACCCCAACCAAAAGTATTGTCTATGTGCTCTTTTTATCAGGACTATACATTGGTGCACATGGACTTTACACCTCAGAAGTTATCCATCTGACACGCAAAGTTGGCCAATGGAAAGATGATAGTGGGACTAGGAATTCTTCTGGTCTCGAGTTTTATGAATATGTGGAAGCTATTAAAGTAACTGGAGATCCTTATGTACCTGCTGGCCAGGTGATTTACTTATCTAATATATGGTTAGTTTCAGACTAACTGTGCTCTATGAGACCTACTGAATAACATTGACTTTCAGCTCTGATGCTGCATACTACATTCTCTATTTTATGTATGTTCACATGCAGTATGCATGATCTTATTGGCCAGCACTCCTGGATTAATTTTGTATAGGTTCTGCTCTGCTTTGTATGGTGAAGAGATGATTACTCTCTGCAAAAGTGTATAGATTTATTTCCTCTACTGGTTTTTTGCAGAAAGCTAGTCCAGAATTGTATCTTCTCACCTTCTACAAATTTAATACAAAGTTTATTGTTTCCTATCAAAAAAATATGGTTTGCATGGTTTGATATATGTTGTGCCTTTATAATCGAAAAAGTTTATTGGTGAAATTTCAGCTAGATTCTTGTATTTGGTCACTTTTATGTTTTTGTTTGCCTTTTATGCAATGAACTTGGAAGATTTTAGTGTCTTGGTGATCTTTTTGTCAGCTCCAATGTTAGGTTAATGGAATGTACAAGCCTATATATAGCTCTTCTTATGCTATTTATTGCCTTATTTGGAAAGGGGTTTCCTCAAGCTAAACTTGGTGGGTTTATAGTTATTGGCCCCAGATGATGTTCAGTTTTGCAACTTATATCCATCTATATGTAGTTACTCAATCAAAACCCTGACAGTAACATTTCTATCAAATTTCTGCAGGTTGCATTTCGTGCCAAGATTGGAAAAAGATATCAGTTGCCACATAAAGGAATCATTCCTGAAGAATTTGGAGTGGTATCTTTATAGCATTTGAAATTTCATTTTGAGCAACCTGATATTGTTGTTTTCTTGTTTTGGCCCAACTTTCTATGTATTGAAGAGCTTCTTGTGATGTTATGTACATCTTAGATTGCTCGATATAAAGGACAAGGGAGGCTTGCAGAGCCAGGTTTTCGAAACCCACGATGGGTTGATGGTGAACTTGTTATTCTTGACGGAAAGGTTTCTAGTTCTCTATTTTGTTTTGTGGCCATAAACTTTCCTTTGTCTATTATATGTATACATTGTCTTCTGTTCTTTTTGCAGCATCTGGTATGTCTTTTAATGAAACCATACCAAATGTTATTGATCACAGAAAGAATGCTGACTATACAGCGTAACCTTTTTGATGCAGTACATTAAAGAGGGGCCTGTTGTTGGATTTGTCTATTGGGCTCCTGAATATCATTTCTTGGTGTTCTTCAATCGGCTTAGGCTTCAGCAGTAGATTCTCATTGTACATAAAGTCCGAGTTTTGCTGATTCTTTGGTCAGATTAGGCTGGGTAAGTACTTGCTCACCAAAAGTAGGCCAATTAAAAATGAGTAAATTTATAAACAGTGCTGAGAATTCTCTCTGCTGTTATTTTCCTTAAGACAATCACATGAGATTATACTTAAATCTTACAGAACTACCTTCAAATGTTTTTCCCTGTGCATAATATTGTTGAGCATAGGCTTTCAATTATTGTGCTGAAAGGTGATTTGGTGGCACCTCTCATGAGAATTGGTGGCATATGATATATGATTATGCATGATCTCAATGGCAATTGATTTTCTTTGACAGATTATGAGTTAATCACTGATTGTTTGATTAGCTATTGAAGACCTCTCTGTCTTTCATCTGTATTTATTACGCACTTCTTTTTATCAGATCATATCACTAAAGTATGCTTATAATGAATCATGAGTGTTATCGGGATTAATTAATGGATTCCACTGTTATTGGTGTTTTTTGATGTTAACTGCCTTCCATGCATCCTATTGTAGTTTCAATTGTTTTGATGTTTACTTAGTTCCACTGTTATTGGGAATGTTTTGAAGTCCAATACAGTGACGATCAGTGCAAATGTGGCAGCTTTACATCATCGCTTGATTTATGTTCCTTACTTCTTTATTTTTTTTTCCTTTTCCGTCACCAAGATTTGGATTTGGCATACATGTTTTTATCTTGGTCATATTTTTCCTATACACGGAGGTCTGGTTGAAAGTCACTGTCAGTTTTATTTCGGTGAAATTTCTAGCTGAACCATAATTTCAAGATAAAAACTGGAAGAGGAGTCTGTATTAGATGGGTTCTATAACATTTTTGGAATATGGCCTATTGAAAGTTTCCTTCATTGTTTTTATACGCACATTAAGATTATATATGTTACCTTGAAGTTCTTTTTCAAGTGCAGCAGCAGAGAAGCTTAGATATATTAGGCCCCAATTCAAATGCTCAAGCCGTTGACTGGTGCACTTCTAAGCATGTATTGACCAGATGAAAGTAAATATTGATGCTTTGTGGTGCATTGATTCAGCCCTTCTACTGCTTGGTTTTTGGCAGTCCTCTCACCAATGTATGTGTTGTTAACTTCTGCTGTACATACTGTCAGTTCCTAACTATTAAGCTGTTGTGATGCTTGATCGTTTTATTATTCGTAGTTCTATTATCTCACAAGCACAGTTGGGATTGCGCAATACCTGAATTAGAAAGTAGAATATGTAAGGGATACTGATGGGCTTTTTTATTTATTTATTATTATTTTTTTTTTTATTGGTGCAGTTCCTTGTAACCTTGTTTCGAATCAATTACTCTGTAATTATCATTTTTGGTTTTTTTATTGTTGTTCACAGTAATTCTCAATAAAGGGTACATTTACCTGTTATGTTTCTGAACTCTGTTGTTTTAATTTATTTCTTCTATTTTTCTTGCATTGATGGGGCATTTTGTAGTTGGAAAATGTGGTATGTTTCTTCTTTGAACATCGAGTGGGCTTTGTTTTGCTCTCTTTTGCTCTTTGTTTATGTATGGTTTCTTATATATTTATTTGTTGAGGTGAGTATTTTTCAGTTGACCTACCATGAAGTTTGTTTAAAAATACTAGCAGATTCCATTGGTTTTAAAATTTGTCAAAACCTCACTTGAAATTTTCAAATAATCATGAGCCTCCCATGAAGTGTCATAAACTTTATTGGGGAGGGACAAAAACTAAACCAATGGGTTGTTTTTCATTTTATTCATATCCCAAAGGAGGTCAATGCAATTATCCCTTTCAGTATTGCATATGAGTTAGTACACAGATATAAGAAACAAGTGGAGTTGAAAGTTGGTGGAGAAGACACTACTGTTGGATTTTTTTGTTATGTTGTAAAGGTCTGTTGCTATCTAATTGCCAGAGGAGCCTCTAAGACACAATAGCGTTGAAAGTTTCTTGTAGAAAAATTATATGAAGGGGCATTGTGAAAGCAGGAAGAAATGAATACTTGCTGGTATATATATATTTTTTTTCTCTCTATGACTTTGGTTGATATTCTAACAAGCTTATTTACTTTTTATATCATTATGAATTGGGGTTGAAGATGGGGAAGGTTACGATGGATATGATGGGGTGTGCTGAGAGTAATACACGGTGTGGAAGCAGATAAGGTTTTCAGTTGTAGAACTTGATAGTTAATACTACTGTAGTCCTGGTTCAACTTGCCATAAGGATGTGAAATTCGAAGATTTGGTGAAATTAGGATCATATGGCCCAGGCTTTAGAAAATGACTTTGGAAACAGTAGATTGGTAGGAGTTAGGGGCAGAATGAAGAGGATGTGAATATATAGGCTTAGAAATGGTCATTGGTAGTACAAATTAATGATTTATCTAGTCTGACGTGATTTGGTTTGGGTTTGGAGAAAATTGGGTAATGCTTAAGCAATGTAAATTGTGGTAGGACCAAAAACGTATATGTTGGTCACGATGTGGTATTAATTTTGTACAATAAAAGAGCTTTGACTAATTATTTTTGGTGTGCCGATCCATTGGTTTTTCAAGTGAGAGTTTGACCTATTTTATTATGAAGAAAAATGTTTAATTGAATACTAAGCGAAGTTTCAAACCCTAACTATATTTTCAGTGTTGAGTGTGCACTTAGTGCTCACTAGCAAGCTCAACATTCTGTGGTCTCAAATTTAACCCTTCTTGTTTGAGGCAATATTGCTTTTGTTTCTTTCATCGGACTTTATTAGTGCTACACAAGAAGCTCCTCTTTTTTCTTCGTCTGTTTCTTTTTTAACGTTCAACTTCAATCCCTCTTAATTTTGGACATAGTGAACATTTGCAGTATTATAGATATGATTTTTATATTATCAAAGATGAAAATTATAGACAAATACAATTGAATTAGAGAATGCAATTCTGGCGTGGCATTTGTCATGCGGGATCAAGGAGAAATGGTAATAATACCAACACCGATGCAATTATGTGCTTCCTGTTTCTAGCAAGAAATTGTTCGTTATTGCAAGTCATGCTGATTCAGATAAGTACTGTACAAATCATTTTTCATTTCCTTTTTTGCTCTGTGTTTATTCTAAGATGAACATACAATGTGCATGTGCTTGATTACAATAACTTCACTGTCCATTTCTGTTTCTGTTTCTGTTTCCCTGCTTTTGCCGTCCTGTATGGGAGTTTGGAGGACTGAATTCTGATTTATGTTTGGTTTACCATCACATACATCTTTCTGATGCGCTAAATGGTTTTTATTATTTACTTCTGTGGGTGTTTTGCTTTATTCCATTTCAAGTGACTGAATTGCATTTCAAGTGCTCATATCGGAGTTATGGTTCACCTGATTTAAATATAGTTTCATAATAGTGGCATTTCCAAAAATTATTGGTCTGCAGGTACTTTGATAGAGACACCCATTTGAAAGATAAGTCTCCATTCATCTTTTTATGTATGTATCCCAGAAACTGCTGGTGGAAATAGATGAAAAACCATCTATCTTCTGCTATTTTAACTGGAATTGTTGGGTTGAGTCTGTTACCGTGAATAGCAGTGAACATGTGAATTCTTGTCAAAATGATTTTGAATTTTTATATCCGGAAATATTAAACGTATTAAAAGTTGTTGCTGCATTCTTTTGCATATCCAAGTATCTTTCTAATTTCTGTCTTGAGTTTCTTGATGATCAGCTCTAGGACTGCTTTTCAATTGTTTGACACTATTCATGTCTAGTTCCTTGTTTTAGTACATGCTTTCTGAAGAATCTAATCTGTTAATTTGTGACATTCATTATTGGAAATTATTACACAGATTAGATAGGATATCTTGCACAATCTTCCAACTGTACGGTTAGCTACAGAGCAATGCATAATCTACGAACCCGAACCAACACTAATTTTTATCTTACATCTTTAGTTTTTAGAGTAGTTTGCACATCTTGAACTCTTTCATAAAACAAACACACACCATTATCTAAACGTGACAAGGCTTAGACACCATAATTCATAAGCTCATGGTTTCTTTGGTTCGCCGAAAGAAACCTGGTTTGCAATTTTAGCTCCCCTTTCTTTGGCCATATAAAGCCCTACATGATGCATAAATTCCTGCCAAAGACCAAAATTAACCGTAGGAAGAAAGATACAAAACAAAGATATTTTTTATATAGATCTTGTAGATGTAGGTAAGGTTACCTGAGGATGCGCCAAAGCTCCTTTGGTGTTTCTGGCAATGTTAAGAGGTACATCAAAGGTTGCACAGGCACGAGAATACACCACCACCTCCTCCAGAGGGCCGAGGAACCCACGATTCTTGGCCGATAATGTTGAACAAACAAAATCCAGTACACATATATCTGTGCATACTCCCACTACCAAAATCTACACTGACACACAAAATTATGCTCAAATTAGGCTTTTGTGAACATTTTGATTGTGATTTGATGATATAAACTCAAAAATTTGTAGTAAGTGCTTACTGCTTTGATGTGATTGTTCTTCACCCAGTCAACGAAGACATTCGAGCCATCTTCCTCAATTGAACCCAGATATCCATCGAAACAGTCTTTGCGTCTCATTGTTACATTTGGTTCTTGCTCTAACCATTGTAAAGCTGCATTCATTTCAGTAGGGAAATTTACGTAACTGAGATGGACATGTTTTTTAATTATGTATTATTTCTTACTGTTTTTTTGTTTGTATTCATGCATGCTTGGCGTATTTGGGATGAAAAGTAGTTCTAGAACAAAAAGAACTATACACATACCAGGAACCAAATTAGATTCATCAGTTCCAGCAATACAGTGAGGAGGATATGGATCCTCAGGCTTGTTTGGATGATGAGAATCAAGAAATGCCAGAACTGGTAAT
Organism: Pistacia vera; assembly: GCF_008641045.1. Classification (NCBI taxonomy): domain Eukaryota; kingdom Viridiplantae; phylum Streptophyta; class Magnoliopsida; order Sapindales; family Anacardiaceae; genus Pistacia; species Pistacia vera. Next base: position 67,583 of record NW_022196082.1, on the reverse strand, counting down.
CTTTTCTCGCAGAATTGTCTGGCTAGCCCTGCCGATTCATCGATCATCCCTGAAATTTGTCTATTGGGCTCCCTCGGTGCCTAAAACACAAAACATGAACCATTTCATATATCGTTAATCAAACTGTTATCAATATTCAACGTTAATTCCAAACCCCAAAAGAAGCAAAGCTGAATTATACAGCAGAAGACATGAGATAAGATGAAGAATTGCCAGATTTCCAGCACCAACAGTGCAGAAGCCATTGATTATGTCCACAAGAACAAGACCAGTGACAACATCATCGGGCAAAACCACCAACTGTTGATCAAGAGGAAGCTCATTTTTCAAGATATCAATTGTTTGGGACACCATTTTTGCTGCTTATTTCACTCACAAATCAAAATGTGAGAGACATTATATTACAAAGGATTAAAGGATGAGCGTCAGTTATAGGTGGGGGTAGACAAGTCCAAAAGGAAGATAGAATTTTGGTATTTGTCCAAAAGATATTTTATGGAAATGTAACTTTCTTGAGTTGAAATATGTTGATAAGGTTAAAACAATTACATCATCATTCAAATAATTCATAAGCTACGACTATGGATTGGATTAGAGCAATCAATTTGCATTTTATTTTCTACTTCATAATTATAATTAAGGGACCAATTTTAGTTTATAATTATCCATGTGAGTAAAAGACTTTTTCCCATCCAAGGTTTGCCTTAATGACACTTTCTCACCCAAAAAATTTCAACATGCTACTTTGTTACCCAAAGTTTATATTTTGTTATTATTCAAAGATGATTCCGATTGTGAAAATTCTTTCCATCACCACCATTTGAATCTCTGATCTCCTTTCTACAAAACTCCTCTTGCTCTAGTATTTGATTTTTCGAGCTATCACAAAGTTAAAGTTTCTTGTTCTTACTTCTTAACTGATTTTTTATAGTAAATATTCAATTAATCGCCACCACCTTCACTTTACAAAACCACTTTTACCCTAGTTCTTGACAACTCGTCGAACGTCGTGCGGATGAAAAAATAAAGTATATTTTAGGTATTAACGGAACATAAACTTTGAATGAAAAAGTGGTATTTGAAACTTTTTTAATGGGAAAAAGTCGTTTACTCTATGGATGTTGATTGGATGTGAGTATTTAGATTCCCATCATATACCCACCTCTATAATAAATATCCAAATTTGTCTCATTATCCATTCTTAAGAAATGGGGTATGACGAGTTTGATTATTTTTTTTATAGGGAAATCTTATTTTGCCCCATTTTATTAATTTGTTTAATAGAAAAAAAAAAATCAAAATCCAATACTATATAATATACAAAACATTCTCAGAATAAATTAATTTAAAATATAATATTGTCTAATATTTAATATATATATATAATACGTTGCATATATAAAAAGTGAAGAATTAAGGGGAAAAAAAAAGAAAAGGTAACATTGCATATCTATTAAGAGTTTTATAATACTGGCATAAGTATAAATGATAAAAGAAATATAATTGATGTTAAATATAATCATAGATTTTTGGACGTAAAAGTTGGTATTCAAGAAATACACTTTGAATTTGGTTAATGATAATTTGCCCATCAGATGACGACATGCCAAAAGAGTATTTTGCTTAATTCTAGCTCAGCTTCCTTCAATCTTCATGAGAAGAAATTAATATAGCTTTATATTGAAAGGACTTAAAACCTATAAATAGATTATTATTACTTCTTTGATAATTATTACTCTGTGAGAGTTTATTTATCTATTTTTAATACTTGATATTGGTTAAGTTTACATTTATAACAAGAGGCGGTGACGTTTTACTTTTAAAAGATCAGGGAGGTCATTGATATTACTTTCTTATAATTTAAAAATCCTATCCGATGTTATCTCTTTTATTTCCCCTCCTCGGCCATTCGACACGCCGACACTCAACGCCAATTTATTTAAGCATAAATCATTCAAAACTCCAACCAGATTCTTCTAAACCCATATCAAATCCTCATTTCATCTTCAAATGTTAACTCTAATCAACAATCCATCTCAATCCCATTGACATAACATGCAAATTCAATCTCTCACCTCACCTTTTTTCCACTCAAAAACCACTCTTTTCCCGCCAAAACCACACTTTCCCTCGCCTAACAACCTTCTTTTCAGACAAAGAATGGCTTCTGGTTCTGGGTTTGGGCTAGTTAGATCAGAAAAGGTTAGTTCTTTGACCGTTTTAGACGATGGTGCAAATGGGTTTTCTACTTTAATGGATTATGCGGGTAAGGGAGGACTGAATGTGGGAGATGATCTGGTGGTTTTGTTGTATCATATTCAGTATGCTTGCAAAAGAATTGCTTCTCTTGTGGCTTCTCCTTTCAACTCAAGTCTTGGTAAACAAATTGCTGGTGGGAACATTGGCTCTGATAGGGATGCACCTAAGCCCCTTGATACTGTTTCAGTAAGTTTTCTTCTTATATTCTCTTGCTCTTTTTTTTAATATAATTACAAGATGCTTGTTTTAATTGTTTAATGCTGAAATAAGATAAAGGAAATTAGTTTTGAGCTTAGCAGTTTTTTGAATGTTATGTATATGTTATCTGTATACAAGTTTCATGTGATGATATATATATTCTAGATACTGTTTGTAATGATGTGATTTTGTAATAGCACAATTTAGTTCTTGATTTTAGTGACTATGTGTTGGTCATGTCCAGCAATTTCGTTTATCACTAATTTCAGCGTGAAAATTGTACCTCTTTAGCGCAATTGAACATATAAAGCAATTTTTAGTGAGATTTATGGCTTGAGAAGTACAATTTTTATTTTTGGCTTGGTAGTCTAGTTAGAAAAAGTGAACTTTTTGTGTTGCTCTTGGAGTAAAACACACGGTTATTGTGTGGTCATTGATCAATGAGAATATGAACCGCCTTTTGGTACCCAACTAAGCAGAACCTTACTTGGGATAATTCTTGGAAATGGCTCTCTTTTTACCTTAATCGACATTCCTTTCCATCGTTTAGGATCAACAATCTTGTTATGGACGTGCTAAGTGTCGTTCTATGAACCTTAGTAATTGTGGGTGTTTTGCCATAACTTTGTCCTACAAATGTTCTAATGAACATCATTATTAGATAGAAACTGATTCAAATGAGAATTTTGGTATGTTTTACCAGCCTGTTGTAGAGTTCCAATCTGATTTAGTCCTCTCTCACTCAATCTCATTAATGGAGATCATAGGTTCTAGTTTAGCTGCTTCAGTAAGTTTGGGTTCATAATTATTTATAAATGAAACATGAATATTAACTTAATTCATATTTGTCTTAATCGTCAATTAATTTAGAGAACTTAGGAGATTATTTACTAATTTGCCAAGCTTTTCAACACCTATTTTGAGACAATTTAAATACCTTGCATCTCATTTCAGTGGCTAAAGTTTGTATCCAAAAATTGTAAGATTTCACATGTGATGCTTTACTCATGAAAATGAATTTATTTTTTGATATCCAAACATGAATAGCCCTTCTGTTTTGATACAAAATCAGGTCCACCATCAACAAGATATGTATAATTAAGCATTATATCTGCATATATATTTCTTTATGTTGTAAAAACTCCTCAATTGGGCTAAGGATGGGGATTATACTTCCAATTTGTTCCATATGGTTAGTGGGAGGAAAATCATACATGTTGTTAGGCCATTCCATGAGACATCTTTGTCCTTTGGGTTAAAACAAGAACATGTTTTCAATAACACAAATTGCAAGAAGCATTCATCTTATCCGTAATCCTTTCTTCTGAGATCTATACTATATTCTCTATTTCTTATAAAAGAAAGTACAATAAGTGAATATATTAATCAATGAGTATATTTATAAATAAAAAGAAAATACAATAAGTGAATATATTATTCAATGAGTATATAGTCACCTCTTTTATGATGTTTGGCTTAGCAGCACCTTGTGTAAGGGATTTTGTAGGGATTACCTGATTGCTACATTCACACTTTGCTAGACATACCAGCTCTTTGGGCTTTTTTTATGCTTAATAGAGGATACGGCGTTTTTTTTTTTTTTTTTTCTTAAGCAAATGGAAGAACCATAAAAGAATATCATTGTAAAGGAATAATTATTTGATCAATTATAGATCTCGTTTACTCCATTGATGACAATAGTCATGATTGATTAGCTATTCTTGAGAACTTTATCAGCAAGTCTATGAACAAAATGGTGCCTCATTCAATTTGTTTTTTAAAATTTAAAAGACATGTCCAGCATAACTTAAACTCATATGACAAATGTTTATGAGCCTGATCTTCATCAGAAGGCTGTATCAAGTTATGGTTTGCACCATTTAATTATGCATACTGTATTTAAATTTTCCAGAAAAAAGTACATATATTTAAGTAGATATCTCTAGAAAATGTAGAGCCATGGATATATTAATGGAATTTTTACAGAAAGTTTAGTTATTGGAATGATTAACATTAAGACGTAATCCTATTGAAGTTTCAATTTACAAAAACTGTTTTCAACTTCCTTTGTGACTGTACCATGCCCATTTTCTCCATAGCAAATTGCATTTCTTTGCCTTATAAGACTACTAGTGAAGGAATACTTCTCATGATAAAAAATTCTTCTTGCGCAGAATGAAATCATCTTGTCATCTCTTCAGCATTCTGGAAAAGTTGCAGTCATGGCTTCAGAAGAAGATGATTCTTCAGTCTGGATAAATGCTGATGGCCCATTTGTGGTGGTTACAGATCCACTTGATGGTTCCCGCAACATAGATGCCTCCATACCCACTGGAACTATATTTGGGATTTATAGGCGCCTTGTGGAACTAGATCATTTACCTGAAGAGGAGAAAGCTCTACTGAATTCTCTGCAGAGTGGAAGTAGGCTTATTGTTGCTGGATATGTTCTCTATTCCTCAGCCACAATATTCTGTGCTAGCTTTGGATCGGGAACACATGCGTTTACACTAGATCATTCAACAGGAGATTTTGTTCTTACACATCCGAACATAAAGATACCTCCTCGAGGTAACATGATAGAACTTTATGCTAAGAGTATCTTAAATCAGAAATCTTACATCATCAAGATTCATGTGACCTTCAGGACAATGACTATTAGCATAATCAGACTTTTAGTAATTAGTTTTTATGTGTTTCATTTAGTTGGTATTTTGAGGGAAACTATCAGGACCTATGTATGGTAAATTTTGATAGCATATGGTTTTATCAGAAGGTCACCATAATTGGTTCACATTTTCACGAGAACAGCATAAGCACTACCAATCATTAATGATATCCTCCATTATCAAATTAATCAAATAGGTTCTTTTCACTATTTCAGGGCAAATTTATTCTGTAAATGATGCGCGATACTTTGACTGGCCTGAGGGTTTAAGGAAATATATTGATACTGTGAGACAAGGAAAAGGCAAATACCCCAAGAAGTATTCAGCACGTTATATATGTTCTTTGGTTGCTGACTTCCATCGAACTCTGCTGTATGGTGGAGTAGCAATGAATCCAAGGGACCATCTTCGGCTGGTGTATGAAGCAAATCCTCTTAGTTTTCTGGTGGAGCAAGCTGGTGGCAAAGGTTCTGATGGTAAAAGTCGGATTCTGTCAATTCAACCAGTCAAGCTTCACCAAAGACTGCCTCTATTTCTGGGGAGTTCAGAGGACGTTGAAGAGTTAGAGAGTTATGGAGATGTTCAACAAAAAGTAAATCCGGGGTATGAAGTTTGATGCTAACTGATATCTGAAGTTGCGGTAAAGTTCTTCTATATATAACTCATTGTTTACTTCACACCTGTGTTTGTAGAAAATCATTCCAAGCTCCAGTTTCTTGTAAAATTCCAACTTTTTCCTGTTTCTGTTACTGAGCGTAAAGTGGTTTGTCGAAATGGAGAATAAAGAGTATTTCCACCTTGACTTTTTTCTTGGTTCTTTTTCACATGTAAAGGATGTTCCTATATACAATGAAGCACCATAAGCTTCAATATTCGAGCATCTTATAATACTACACTTCTCAATGATCCCATTTTCATTTACCTCTTAAACTAATCCCAGTTTCATATAAAGAATTGTAGTCTTCAAAATCATTGTCGGCGAAAATGATTAGCCAGAACCCGCCTTCAGTCATGGTGGCTTTCACCCTCTTTTCTTATTCCACCATTACTGAAACAATTTCCTGTTGAAGAATCCTCGTTTATAATCCATGTTTTTTTCATGGACAATGCACAGCCCAGAAATTTCTCTGAACCTGGAACTCAAAAGTACCCTTTTTAACAAATAGTTCAACATGCAATTTTTGGTCAATACATAGACATCAGAATTTGAGGGTGATCGAATCAACTCACTGAACCCAACCTGAGTGGAACTAAGGAAGAGAAGAGGCTTCCTAGAAGAGAACATGCTTTTATAATCATTCAAAAAGTAGGAAAATTTATTGTTCATCTTTTTACAAAACAATGTCATTTCACTTTGATTTTGGACCAAAAAAAAAAAAAAATCATGAATTTTAGGACGAAACAACAATTTTCATATGACTTTTCACGTGGTTGATGGAAGTTACTGACAGTTGTGTCTGATAATGTTACAATGAGTTTGCATTTTAGAGGGATAATAACATTTTGGTCCCACGATAATCTTTTAAGTTTAAGAATTCTAAAATATAAATAGATAAAAAAAACCACCTTCTTATTGTTTTTTTCTCTTCTATTTCGGACAAAAAATGTTATTATTTGAAAAAAAAAAAAAAAAAAAAAAACTCATATTCACATAAATATGGTTCCACATTTCTTTTTGAATAATTTATCTTTTATTAATAAATAATAATCAATAATACTACGTTCATAACCAAATATACAAAATGATTTTGATTAGACCAAAGAAACGGTCGTTTTTTATGAAATAATGGTTCATTCCTCACAAAAGGAATGACTGTTCCTTCGTAAAGAACAATCGTTCTTTTATGAAGGAATGACCGTTCATACCAAAGAAGTGGTCGTTCGTCTCTAAGAAATGACTGTTCGTATTTAGTTAAAGTCATTTAGTAGGTGTGGTGGGTGATGAATAATTTTACAACCTCGTAAGTGCACAAATCGCTCTCATAGTCTAGTATGCAAAAGCAAGGCTCAATCTCATATAGATTTGTAAGCATTTTACTAATCCTAACAACTATGCTTCAAATAAAAATAATAATAAGACTTAATAATAAAGAATTAAGAAAAATCACTTTAAAAGCAATGACTGAATAAAACTAAAATTAAACAATTATTAAAATTATCTAAATCCCAATTGACCAAAACCTAGGGCTCCAATTTCACCATAACTGTCCAGTTCTATGTCAACCATCTATCTATTGTTTATCAATTCACTCTCTAGGGTTCACACTCACTAAATCAAGGTATTACCATAAGGCTTTTGTGATTAACCTAGTATTTTTAACACAAAACCAGCTAGGGCGTATAGTCTAGCCTATGAATTAAAAACCGATTAAACACAGGAATACTTGAAATTAAGAACAAAGGCGCATCTATCAGGGCGTATGTGCAGACACTAATTATTCAAGAAATCATGAACCTACTAATACTCTGCCAAGGCGTATGCACAAAGTACTAATCATTCATTCACACGAGTTCTTCAAGACTAAAACGTATTATATGTCTAATCTCAACACATACAATCTAATAATTTACACTAAGTGTCGTCACACAATAATGAATATTAAAGATTACGATAATAACGTGAATGAATCAAGATTTCCATTAAATTGATAACAATAACAGATGTTTAACACATAGCCTTCCAATTAGGCTACATTGGATTTTTAGAGAAGAAATTAGTTACACATTGACATCAAGAAAACAAACCTCAATTCCCCCAAAAGCATGACAATCCAAAACCCTAGGAAGAATCTCCTTATGTTTCTTGCTACCAAGTGACTCTCGATTTAGGTCAAAGTGTCCCTAAAATAAATTATAAAGTCCTATTTATACTTTTCCTTTACTAGGGGTGCTTTGGGGAAAATACAAGTTCAAGCCGGAGTTGAGAAGTACTGTGAGATTTTTCCTTTCTTCGCGATCCATGCTGCGACATGCTTTTATGGCGTTGTAACATTGAATTCTCCCACAATCCTAAAAACCTTGTCATGCCGCAGCGCCGACTTCTTCACGCCTCGGTGCCGCGACATAAACCTTCTACCCAGATCACTCTTTTACGCCACGGTGCAATAAAACCTTACTACGATGCCATCTAGTTATTTCACATTTTTCTTCCTCTTGATAATTTGGTTTCTCTCTCTTAGCACGTCCAAGGCCTCCAACCATTGTGCGAGCATAAAATCATCACCTTTCCACCTAAAAACCTGAAACTCATATACATACCCGTGTTTCTTAAAAATAGAAATATATAAAGAAGCTTGCATAAAAATAATCCTTTAAAGTCATGAATTCCATACAATCTACCCATTAAATCATGATATATATATATAACATTTCACCACTCATCACAACCCCCAACCAACGTTTTGCTAGTCTCTAGCAATCAAAGTGATCGAAAATAACCTAAGCCTATTCTAATACTTTAAACTCAACTCTTTTCATAGGTTGACACGGTTGCATTTAGCGTATGCAATAAGCCTTTAAACCCCTAGGTCCCCCTAGTGGACAAGTTATAGTCTCGTGAGGGTTTACAGCGATGCTATACACAAACATCCAACAAATCCTAACTAACACACAAACATTCACACATAAAATTAAAAAAAAAAAAAAAAACTTTTCCAACTAATGCATATAAGTGTCTCAAAAATCGCATACACACACAACATAGAGAATAATCAAACATCATCTCAAATCTAGGAACATCCCAAACATCAATCTCACCTTCGTTCTCAACTGTCTAACTAACATCCATCAATCCACAATCTATCAATTCTAACACTAGAGATAATTCCTTCTGCAACATCCATAGACAAAAAGTTGATCCCAATAATTATGAAATATTAATAAAATTATGTAACTACAAATTTTATAGGCCCACTTTTCAACCACTCTCTACTAATGTAGAACAATCACACAACTTTAGATCATTAGGACTTTATTGAGCTTGTAATGTTTAGGCTAAGGTATTGGGTTATGAAAGAATGGAAAGAAATCAAACAAAATAAGAGGATTAATCTTACTTATTTGCAACAACATCGCTCAAAGCATTTCACATTCTCTCTAAATTTACCAAGCCTTTGTTACATCTCTCTTCCCGACTGCATTTGCATTTACGCACTTTCCATACTTCCTTGATTCATTCTTCTCTCTCTCTCTCTTTTCCTTTTCTTTTTCTTCCTTTTTTTTCAGATTTTTCTTTTCTTTTCTTTTTCTTTTTCTTCCCTTTTATTTATTTATTTTTTTTTTCTGAAATGAAACTATAGTTAGGAAGTATGGATATTACAATCATTCCCCTTGTTACCTTGATATTCACAATACACCACAACCCCCAACCCATTCTTTTGAATATCCTTCAAAATTTTGAGATAACACTCTAAGCCACACACGAACACTCTCACTTTGCATAAATTCAGATTAAATCCTCTTAAAAATCATGGGTAGAATAGTGTGTTTAAGGGTTAAAAGGGTATGTTATTGTGGGATAAATGAAAGAAAATCAAGGCTAATATAAAATCAATATTGGCACAAAGGGGTGACAAGAGATAATAAAATGTAGGGTTGGCTTGAGAGGCACAAATAGTCCAAAGATAGCCTAAGTCATTTTTTTAGTCATGTGTCGTCTAGGATTTCGCCTCAAGTGGTCATCAAATAGGTTCTAGAACTTGGGGATCTCAACAATGTCATAGGATAATCACACACAAAACACCCTAATTGTTAGAACTAACCCTCCTTACAAAGCACATTCATGAAAGTCTCAAACTTAAGCAAAACCAACATTCAAAATTATTCTTAAACTAAAGTAAAATTTGACTTGTTCTAAATGCCTATATCATTGCAATCATGTTATTATCATTGACATATAAATTAATTCAGAAAAGCTGAAACACACTCAATTAAAAATAACATAAAAACACACCAAATCTAAAAAAAATTCACAAAAATTAAAAAAAAAATATTCACATAAATTCAATTAAGAAAATTCAGGAAAAGGGAACTTTCCCACCCCTAACCTAAAACCTACATTGTCCTCAATGTAACAATTAGAAAGGAAAAACAGAGAAGGAAAGAGAAAGTTACCCCCCTTTTAAAGACATCAAAACCTGTGTGGCATCTTGGAACCATTTGCATCACGTCGCGGCATCAAGTTGTTGCCCAAATTGCATTATTTCTCTTTCTTGCTCCGCTGCAGCAGAAATATGTTGTGCCGCGATGTGAAGCTCTTTTCCTACAAAAAAATAAACCATAAAATACAATGAAATAACCTAAAACAAAGCAATGAAAACACTTGAAAACTAAAGAAAATAAAACCATAAATGAAATTAACATAAAATTCAAAGTAAGAAAAGTTGGGTTGCTTCCTAAGAAACACTTTATTTAACGTCTAGGCTAGACAAAATGCGTGATCTATCAGGCTCAATCATTGGAATCTGAGGGAAACGCCAACGAATTGAAAACTAAGAACTCCACTGTTTCCTCCAAAACCATCATGGTGAGTTTGCCATTCTAAACATCAATCATTGTCTTAGTTGTAACCATAAATGGGTGGCCAAACAAAATGGGTAAATCTCTATCATGAGTTGACGACTTCTCCATATCTAAGACTACAAAATCAACAGGAATTATCAATTTATCAACTTTAACTAAGACATTCTCTACAATACCTCTTGGATATTTAACTGAATTGTCAGCCAGCTGTAGAGACATTATTGTTGGCTTTAATTCGCCCAATCCTAATCACAGATAAGTGGAGTAAGGCATAAGATTAATGCTTGCCCCTAAATCTAGCATTGCTCGTTCTTTCTTTTTATCACCCATGGTAAAGTTGATGATGAAGCTACTTGGATGTTTCAATTTGGGTGGCAAATTCCTTTGAAGCACAACACTTACCTTTTCAAGAACCATTACTTTTTCATTAGGTTTAGACTTACGCTTGTGAGTAATCAAATCCTTCAAGAACTTTGCATAAGCTGGCATATTCCTTATCACATCAAGCAAGGGTAAATTCACATTAACTTCATATAAAATATCATAAATTTCAGAGAATGACTTATTCCATTTACTTTTCTTCAATCGGCTTGGAAAAGGAATAGGTGGGACATAAGGCTTTGTTGGAGCAACGATGGGGCTGATCTCCTTATTCTAAATGGACACACATGATTGCTTCTCTTCACTTTATCTTCCCCTCATGATCAATTAAAGACTTATTAGATTCAGAATTAATTTCCTTCTGAATTACCTTACCACTTTGGAGCACTGTAACTACTTTCGCTTGCTCAGGTTGGCTTGGTAATTTCCAAGGAACATGATCTTGTACTGCTCTACTATCTGTCCTATTTGAACCTCTAGCTTTCTAATGGATGCCACTTGCTACTGAAACCTTTGTTCAAAGTTCAGTTGGTTCCGTTGAGACACTTGGATGAAGCTATTCAATGTCTCTTCTAGTGAAGATATCATTGATTGATCATTTGTAGTTGCTACGGACTCTCCCATTTGTTTATTTGAAAATTCTTATTTTATTCACATGATTAAAACTGCATTTTGTCTAGTAACAAGCTATTTGCAAGTGTACGAAATCGTGCAAGTAATAAAGCTTGAGTAAACGAGTGTCGAATCCTAAGAGAACTACCTACCAAGTACCAAACTAGTCTATTTTATTGCTATTTGATGAAATAGAATTTTAAGAATGAATTTATGAAAAAGAAAACAAACTAAAAACTAAACAAAAATATAATTTTATAAATACTTTGGTATAAAGATCAATATGACTAAACATAGGGCACAAATTTCACACCAATTTGATCCTCTGCATTGACAATTATTGCTAACCTAATTAAGCTTATTCTAAAGGTCAAACTCCCTGATATTCCACTAACTTTCTCTTGAACAATTAGCGAATTAACCCTTAAGCAACAACCTAAAATATCTCTAAGTTGGATTTAGGAGCCAAGAGATCATTAAGTTCTATGGAATTTACCAGAGCCTCATAGATCGCGGTAACCTATCTCTAGCATTCGCTCAATCTATGGTTTTATTACCTTACACACAATAATAAAACTTAGACTTAATGCTCAATAAGAATTAACAACAATAAAGTCAACACATATTCATAAATTGGGCTACATCTTTAGCCCTAGAAAAGGGATTTAGTTCATAATTGCAGTAATAAAAACAACCATTGTATTCAATAACATGAGTTCAAGAAAGAAAAATAGAAAAACTTCTCTAGTTGGCGAATGAGAACTGCAAGATTTCTGATCTCCAAAATAGTAGCCATCCTTTCTCCTTCTCTAATCTCCTAAAAACTAATTCCATTAAATTGATAACAATAACAGATGTTTAACACATAGCCTTCCAATTAGGCTACATTGGATTTGTAGAGAAGAAATTAGTTACACATTGACATCAAGAAAACAAACCTCAATTCCCCCAAAAGCATGAAAATCCAAAACCCTAGGAAGAATCTCCTTCTGTTTCTTGCTACCAAGTGGCTCTCGATTTAGGTCAAAGTGTCCCTAAAATAAATTACAAAGTCCTATTTATACTTTTCCTTTACTAGGGGTGCTTTGGGGAAAATACAAGTTCAAGTCGGAGTTGGAAAATGTGAGGTTTATATTTTTCTCGCGATCCATGCCGTGGCATGATTTTTTGGCACCGCAGCGCAAAATTCTTCCACAACCCTAAAGCATTCTCATGCTGCGGCGCCAACTTTTTCACGCTACGACATTAACTTTCTGCCCCAAATCATCTTTTCGTGCCACGGTGTAGAAAAACCATGCCATGGCGCCATCCAACAATTTCATATTATTTTTTTTTCTTGATGATTCGGTTTCTCTCTTTAGCACATCCAAAGCCTCCAACCATCGTGCGAGTATAAAGTCACCATTTTTCCGCCTAGAAACCTGAAACTCATATACATACCCGTGATTCTTGAAAATATAAATATATAAAAAAACTTGCATAAAAATAATCTATTAAAGTCATAAATTCCCCACAATCTACCCATAAAATCACGGAATATATATATCATTTCACCACTCATCACAACCCCCAACCAACGTTTTGCTCGTCTCTAGCAATCAAAGTGATCGAAAATAACCTAAGCCTATTCTAATATTTTAAACTAAACTCTTTTCATAGGTTGACACGATTGCATTTAGTGTATGCAATAAGCCTTTAAACCCCTAGGTCCCCCTAGTGAACGAGTTATAGTCTCGTGAGGGTTTACAACGATGTTATACACAAACATCCAACAAATCCTAACTAACACACAAACATTCACACATAAAATTAAAAAAAAAAAAAAAAAAATTTTGCAACTAATTCATATAAGTGTCTCAGAAATTGCATACACACACAACATAGAGAATAATCAAACATTAGCTCAAATCTAGGAACATCCCAAACATCAATCTCACCTTCGTTCTCAACTCTCTAACATCCATCAATCCACAATCTATCAATTCTAACACTAGAGATAATTCCTTCTACAACATCCATAGACAAAAATTTGATCCCAATAATTATGAAATATTAATAAAATTATGTTACTACAAACTTTATAGGCCCACTTTTCAAACCACTCTATACTAATGTAGAACAATCACACAACTTTAGATCATTAGGACTTTATTGAGCTTGTAATGTTTAGGCTAAGGTATTGGGTTATGAAAGAATGGAAAGAAATTAAACAAAATAAGAGGATTAATCTTACTTATTTGCAACAACATCGCTCAAAGCATTTCACATTCTCTCTAAATTTACCAAGCCTTTGTTACATCTCTCTTCCCGACTGCATTTGCATTTACGCACTTTCCATACTTCCTTGATTCATTCTTCTCTCTCTCTCTCTTTTCCTTTTCTTTTTCTTCCTTTTTTTTCAGATTTTTCTTTTCTTTTCTTTTTCTTTTTCTTCCCTTTTATTTATTTATTTTTTTTTTCTGAAATGAAACTATAGTTAGGAAGTATGGATATTACAATCATTCCCCTTGTTACCTTGATATTCACAATACACCACAACCCCCAACCCATTCTTTTGAATATCCTTCAAAATTTTGAGATAACACTCTGAGCCACACACGAACACTCTCACTTTGCATAAATTCAGATTAAATCCTCTTAAAAATCACGGGTAGAGTAGTGTGTTTAAGGGTTAAAAGGGTATGTTAGTGTGGGATAAATGAAAGAAAATCAATATTGGCACAAAAGGGTGACAAGAGATAATAAAATGTAGGGTTGGCTTGAGAGGCACAAATAGTCCAAAGATAGCCTAAGTCATTTCTTCAGTCATGTGTCGTCTAGGATTTCGCCTCAAGTGGTCATCAAATGGGTTCTAGAACTTGGGGGTCTCAACAATGTCATAGGATAATCACACACAAAACACCCTAATTGTTAGAACTAACCCACCTTACAAACCACATTCATGAAAGTGTCAAACTTAAGCAAAAACCAACATTCAGAATTATTCTTAAACTAAAGTAAAATTTGACTTGTTCTAAATGCCCATATCATTGCAATCATGTTATTATCATTGACATATAAATTAATTCAGAAAAGCTGAAACACACCCAATTAAAAATAACATAAAAACACACCAAATCTCAAAAAAATTAAAAAAAAAAATATTCACATAAATTCAATTAAGAAAATTCAGGAAAAGGGAACTTTCCCACCCCTAACCTAAAACCTACATTGTCCTCAATGTAACAATTAGAAAGGAAAAACAGAGAAGGAAAGAGAAAGTTGCCCCCCTTTTGAAGACATCAAAACCTGTGTGACACCTTGGAACCATTTGCATCACGTCGCGGCATCAAGTTGTTGCCCAAATTGCATTATGTCTCTTTCTTGCTCCGCTGCAGAAGAAATATGTTGCGCCGCGACGTGAAGCTCTTTTCCTACAAAACAACTAAACCATAAAATACAACGAAATAACCTAAAACAAAGCAATGACAACACTTGAAAACTAAAGAAAATAAAACCATAAACGAAATTAACATAAAATTCAAAGTAAAAAAAGTTGGGTTACTTCCCAAGAAGCGCTTTATTTAACGTCTAGGCTAGACGAAATGCGTGATCTATCAGGCTTAATCATTGGAATCTGAGGGAAATGCCAACGAATTGAAAACTAAGAACTCCACTGTTTCCTCCAAAACCGTCATGGTGAGTTTGCCATTCTAAACATCAATCATTGTCTTAGTTGTAACCATAAATGGGTGGCCGAGCAAAATGGGTATATCTCTATCATGAGTTGATGGCTTCTCCATATCTAAGACTACAAAATCAATAGGAATTATCAGTTTATCAACTTTAACTAAGACATTCTCTACAATACCTCTTGGATATTTAACTGAATTGTCAGCCAGCTGTAGAGACATTATTGTTGGCTTTAATTCCCCCAATCCTAATCACAAATAAGTGGAGTAAGGCATAAGATTAATGCTTGCCCCCAAATCTAGCATTGCTCGTTCTTTCTTTTTATCACCCATGGTAAAGTTAATGATGAAGCTACTTGGATCTTTCAATTTGGGTGGCAAATTCCTTTGAAGCACAACACTTACCTTTTCAAGAACCATCATTTTTTCATTAGGTTTAGACTTACGCTTGTGAGTAATCAAATCCTTCAAGAACTTTGCATAAGCTGGCATATTCCTTATCACATCAAGCAAGGGTAAATTCACATTAACTTCATATAAAATATCATAAATTTCAGAGAATGACTTATTCCATTTACTTTTCTTCAATCGGCTTGGAAAAGGAATAGGTGGGACATAAGGCTTTGGTGGAGCAACGATGGGGCTGATCTCCTTATTCTGAATGGACACACGTGATTGCTTCTCTTCACTTTATCTTCCCCTGCATGATCAATTAAAGACTTATTAGATTCAGAATTAATTTCCTTGTGAATTACCTTACCACTTTGGAGCATTGTAACTATAGGATAGTAGATATAGGTTTTAATTGGTTGTTTTATTTTCAAGCTTAGAGACTTATTTTATCGCTTAGTTTGCTAGGGACTAGCAAAAACCTGGTGAGGCGTTGTGATAAGAGCTTGAAAGTATATATTTTGTTAGTGATTGAAGTGGATTATTTGTGGAATTTGATTAATTATTTCATAAATAACTTTTACAGGATCACGGGTGTATTTTGAGTATTTTCAGGTTCAAACCGATATTTGAAGGAAAAAGAATGATGTCGATGGAATTCGTGACAAGTAGGAACAAACGGTGCAAGAATCGGAGTTGAAACGAGAAAGTTGTGACGCGTCGAAGATACAACGTAAAATCTGGAAATCCTTCAAGATGAGCATACTTCGATGTTTCGATCATAACTTGAGCTGTAGAAATCAGAATTAAACGATTCTTGTGGCGTTGGAAAGATTATTCAGAGAGCTATAAAGTTTATTTTTACAACTTTACCAAATTCTGAATATCATGGACTCGTGGGACAAAAAGAATGATCGCTGCAACGGCCGTTTCTTATCGCCGCAGCGATGGGTCACGGGCCTGTTTGGGTTATTGCATTCTCCTAGTCCAAATCTGAATGGGTTAGGGCATTTAATTCTTTCCTAAGTAACCTCTAAACCCTAGCACTATAAATAAGGGTCTTTAATTAGTTTTTAGGAGATTAGAGAAGGAGAAAGGACGGCTACTATTTTGGAGATTGGAATTCTTGTAGTTCTCATTCGCCAACTAGAGAAGTTTTTCTATTTTTCTTTCTTGAAGTCATGTTATTGAATACAATGGTTTTTTTTTATTACTGCAATTATGAACTAAATCCCTTTTCTAGGGCTAAAGATGTAGCCCAATTTATGAATATGTGTTGACTTTATTGTTGCTAATTCTTATTGAGCATTAATTCTTAGTTTTATTATTGTGTGTAATGCTTTCAATTCTTAAGGATCTGAGGGTTGAATGCGTTAGAGTAGATGCCCTAGAGCCAATCAATTATTGTAGAATTGACTCTTTCTAATAATGTTCATTAATCAATAAAAGACATTTTATTCTATATCGCGTAAATCATTATTATTGCAATATGTATTGATATATGTCCTTAGAATGGTAGAACCGTGACGAGGGTATCAAGTGTTTCAAATCTTGATAGTGAGAACCCTATGAGCACATAAGGTGGCCATTCTAGAAACGTCCGTAGCCCCAGTATTATTCTGAAGTAAGGGCACAGATAATACGGTAAGGCTATCATAGTGTTGAACGACCCTGTCGAAAGGCAGTGACTGATCTCACTTGTCAAGGTTGTTTGGTGACAACCTGGTGCAACACATGGGTGTTTGTTGTAGGCGATTACACCACAGCAAGTTCACTGGACTGACCCACCAGAGGATTCCATATGGATGGTAACCCCAGTGTCTATGGAACAAATCCTCTAACGAATGGTGGTGCATGTGATCCTTAGACTTGAGATCACCGGAGCGCCTTGTGCACCGATTGGTGTAGTTTGACACTAGCCTAACGCAGTTCTTTTCAGAGCTGTCAATACGGTGGTGATTGGCTGCATCAAGGAGTGTATCAAGACTATGGTGGATTGACAGAGGATTTATCACTCCCGGGTACGGGAGAAAGTTATCTCACGGCGCAATTCAGTATATGGCAATGACACTAAAACTGTGGCCACAGTGGGATTGAGTTGTTGCTCTATCCAGTTTATAATACGGGTCATTGGTCCAGAAACTGAATAAATAATATCGAGAGTAACCGAAGGTTGACACTATTTCTATGCCTTCGTCTCGTCGAGATAACGTATGATGAAAGGATCGAATTGCACGGTAACCATATCGTTGACAGGTAGCTACTTTGCTGAATCCGAATCTATCGGGTGGCCATGATGCCTTGCTAGGGGCCAATCTTGGTCTGTGTATTAGTGAGACGATTAATTGGTGTTAATCGCAATACTATACACTGCCGATATGATGAGGAGCCTAAGGGTCACACACATAGAAGACAATTTAAGATGCAAGAAGAAAGAAGGGCGTTTTCGTCTTTTAAGGCGAAAGGGTATTTTGGTAATTTCACAGTGCAATTAAATTTGCTGAAGGTCGTAGCCTTTATTTAATTAGAAAAATTAAATAAGTGAAATTACGTTTAAATATGTGTTCACATATATTTAATTAAATCATCATTATTGTTAAATGTTAATATATAGATTAAATATATATTAATTGAGTTTAATTGAGATAATGATGAAATAAATAAAATATCTAATTAGGGAGTGTTTGGTAACATAGGGTGTTTAGGTTGGAGCCCAAGCCTATTCCATATGGGAATAGGGCATTGAAGTTTTACTATAAAAGAAAACGTTTATTTGTAAAATAAAATAATTAATTGATTAGCTCATTTTTCATTGTAAAACCAAATACACAGCAGCCCCATTTCTCTCCCACGGCAGAAACCCATTTTGCCTAAAATCAATTCATTTTGATTTCATTCTTCTTTAATCTTAAAGCCAAAGAGGATCTAGCAAATCCCTCTTTGGTTATTTGTGATTGTCTTCGTGTGGACTTCATAAGTTCGATCCTATGCTTGGGTCGGTAGCAAATACGTACAAAGACTATTTTGTAGGAGCCTCCAAACGTGCGTATGTTATTCTAAACTCTTGATTAACCTTTTGTGCAGATTTTACTTTAATATAAATTGTAAAATTATACCTTTGATCTTGGCTCATGTAAACGATCCTTGTATTATATTTTTTTGTTTCCGCTGCGTATATGGATCATTTACTAACAGAATGATATCATGGGTTGGGTTGAGATCAGGAGATGAAACCTAATTAGTCTAAGGTAATAAAACCACAGATTGAGCGAACGCTAGAGATAGGTTACCGCGATCTATGAGGCTTTGGTAAATTCCATAGAACTTAATGATCTCTTAGCTCCTAAATCCAACTTAGAGATATTTTGGGTTGTTGCTTAAGGGTTAATTTGCTAATTGTTCAAAAGAAAGTTAGTGGAATATCAGGGAGTTTGACCTTTAAAATAAGCTTAATTAGGTTAGCAATAATTGTCAATGCATAGGATTAAATTGGTATGAAATTTGTGCCTTAGGTTTAGTCATATTGATCTTTATACAAAAGTATTTATAAAATTATGTTTCTGTTTAGTTTTTAGTTTGTTTTCTTTTTCATTAAATTCATTCTTAAAATTCTGTTTCATCAAATAGCAATAAATAGACTAGTTTGGTACTTGGTTGGTAGTTCTCTTGAGATTCAACACTCGTTTACTCGAGCTTTATTACTTGTACGATTTCGTATACTTGCGAATAGCCTGTCAGGTTTTTGACGCAGTTGCCGAGGAACTATTTCGTTTTACCAATATCAATACGAAATATTTAGTTGCTAATTTGATTTGTTTTATTTTTGTTTACTAATTAATTTATATTTTTGTTTTTTTTTTGTTTGTTGTTTTCAGCTAGAATCTAGAGAGTTTACGTTTAAGAGGTGGTGGTGATCTTAATCCACTAGATTTTGAGATCAAGAGAACCGCTAAACAGTTGAGAAAAGAAAGGAGGCAAGCTGAATATGAAAAATCAATGGCTAACACAGGAATTGTCAATCCTAATATGGGAAATCAAGAGAAGGAGAATTTTTTTTTTTTTTTAACAACAATAATAAGAAGAAAGTAGAAAACACACACACAGCGCCACTAATCTTACAAGCACTCCACAACCCCCAACCAATTTCTTCGCATAAACCTGGGTTGTGGCAAAACTATACTTCCTCACCAATACTTGTACTAAGCTTGAATAACAGTTAAGTCTCTTAAGGATAAAATGGGTAGGATTGTGTTTTAAGCTCATAATCAAGGTAGGGTAAAAATTAAGTTCAAATAAAAAAAAAAAAAAATAAAAAAAATAAAAAAAACAAAAAAAAAAAACAAGGCTAAATTGTGTTTAAAAGGCTCAAAGGGTTAACTAGCGATGATAATAAAAAACGTCGGCTTGAAAGACTAAATCGGTCCAAAAATAGCCTATATCATTTCCTAAGTGATGTGAACTCTAGGATTTCGCCTCGAGTGGTTGTCAAATGAGTTCTAGAGTTTGTTGAGATCGCAAAAATATTCATGGAAAATTCACACATAAAACGTCTCTAAGTAGGTAAACTTAATAACTTCCAATCCACAAATCGCTAGGGTCTCAAACTAAATGTCATTAACATTTACAATCATTCGTAATTAAAGACAAAAATTAATGTCCTCCATTTGTTACATGTTATTGCAATCACATTCCTATTATAGACATATAAATTAATTCAAGAATAGAATCAAAATTCAAAACATAACACAAAAATAAAAAAAAATAAAAAATTCTCATAAATCCACAAATTCGAAGTCTTTGGGAAGAAACTTCCCTTAGAGAACTGTAAGAATTCCGATCTCCAAAATAGTAGCCGTCCTTTCTCCTTATTCTATTTTCCTCACATGATTACTGAATTGTGTAAGCAAGCTCAAGTGCCTTTGAATGCTGAAGAAGTTTTAATCTTGCAAGGAGTGTGTTTTACGATGCAGTTTATGCTAAATCTCACCAGTGGGGGCAGAGTAGAAGTACCTAGGACCAAAGCCTCTTCATCGACGAAACTATCCCAAAGAGATCAATTGTTGAAGTTGAATGAAGACATTTAAAAATTGAAAAAGCAACAGAATTGTCAAGAAGCCTGGATGACGTGGATGAGTGGGCAAATGAGGGTGCAACATGAGATGCAAAGATTGCAACTTGCTCATGCTGGGATAGCAGCACTAGGGTGTGAATGGACTCATTTTGTATACCGAGCGGATGAGGAGCAAGGCGATGCTCCTGATGATGATTCTGAGGAGAGTATGGAGGAGTAGATTGAAAGTTCAGTTGTGTTTTTATTTAATATTGTCACTGTAGTTTGTTTTGTTGTTTTGTTTTGATGTACTTGTTTTTTTTTTTTTTGTTACTGTTTGTTCCTTAAGTCTTTGTGAACTCCTATTACATCTTTATTGATAAAGCTCTTTATATCCATTATTTTTTTCTGCATAACAGTGATGGCCGACAAGGTCTGTTTAGTGTTTTTTTTTTTTTTTTTAGAACGAATTTGGCGTATACGAACTGGACAGCCTTCTTACATTGAGGAATGTGGTAACGTTCTCTTTCTCTTGTTTCTACTCTTAACATTGAGGACAATGTTGACTTTTTGGTTGGGGGTAGCAATTTAAGGAATATAAAATTGAGCAGAATTTTTTTTTTGAATTTAGAGAGNTTTTGGGTTCACTACTAGAATAATTAACCCTTTATAATCACTGAAAATGAAAATTCTTATTTGCAACTTAAAATTTAGACTTAAAATCTAATGTCAAATTCTAGTTAAAAAGTTAATAAAACAAATAATTCTTGATATGTAAATAAAAAATTAAGGTAATAAATTATATATCAACGTTACACAAAATAAATTTGAGTTGAAATTTTGGGATTTTATTAGGGATTTATAGTATTAATCTAATTAAATTTTGTTTACCTTTTGGGTAACCTTTTATTAGAATTTTGTCATAATCTTCTATTCTTTTATCAATTTAGAATTATGTGATAATTAATTACCTCATTCTCTATTGAGATTTCACACCTACTAAGTATAGTACTTAAGCCTAGGGGCATTCCTACTTATCTGACTGGTCTTTTGGGCTCCAAGGCTTAAGCATCACACTTGGTGGGTGTAAGATCTCGATGTGGGATACTAACATTCTCAAATTTTCTGTTTAGAACTAATGTTAGCTTAACTAAACTTTTGTTGTTTCAGTTAGAGGTGAAGAGATTCCCGATTCAGCTTTTGAACTAGTCGAATGCCTTTGGAAAGAAGTTATGCATTTGGATGACTCCCAGATTTTGAAAATTATTAGAAAACCTTGGTCGCTAATATTCGAGGCTGCAAAACAAGGAAACCTTAGGTTTCTAGACATAATTTTCCATGAATATCCTGATCTGATGTTTGAAGTTGACGAAAATAATTACACCATATTTCATTATGCTGTTATGTATCGTCATTATAACATTTTCAAAATTATTTACACCATAGGTCCGTTGAAAAATTTGGTAGTTAAGAAAATAGATAAGAAAGGGAACAACATCTTGCATTTGGCTGCAGAGTTGCCTAAACAAGACACACCCGGTGCTGAATCAACTGCAACACATTTCAAAATGTCTATCGAGATGCGATGGTTCGAGGTGAATATTAATTAACTCCCCTCTTTCTTTTGAAAAAATAATATTTTTTTCCCTTGATTGATTGATAAATCATAATATTGTAGAGAGTGAAAAGAATTTTGCATCCAGTGGCTGCTGAAGCTGAGAATAACAAAGGGAAAACTGCTAAAGCTATATTCACTGAACAACATAGAGAGTTAAGAAAGGAAGCTGAGAAATGGACTAAGGACATTGCAAATGCAAACATCATGGGGGCAATACTTATTGCCACCGTGGTTTTCGCTGCAGCTTTCACAATACCAGGTAGCACTAATGAAGAAACAGGGACTCCACATTTTGTTCGAAGAGCTTCCTTCATAGTTTTTGCAATATCAGATACTATAGCATTACTATTGTCCTGTTTCTCCATACTAATGCTCATAACCGTTATCTCTTCCCGATGTGAAGAAGTAGATTTCCTTTGGCGGATACCTTTTGATTTGGCTTGGGGGTTAACCTTACTTCTTTTCTCAGTAGAAGCAATGGTGGTAGCGTTTTGTGCAACTATGTTCATTGTCTTCAAAGATGGGATGTTATGGATTCCTATTCTTGTTGCGGTAATGTCTTTTTTCACAATCTACAAGTTCTGTGACAGAACTTGGGCTCGCTTTGGAGATGTAATGCATATTGCCGTTATACCAGGTGAGAGTTTTTTAAAAGAAGAGAAACAACTCACAGTATTAGAAAAAATCATAGCGCCAATATGTACAATGTGAGTATTTATAATTTTATATCAATGTAATATAATAAACAAGTCAATCATTATTTTACTGCTAATGATTTATTTTAGCATGAGTTTACAATAAACAAATCCTACTTTTCTTTTTTTTTCACATTTAGTTTAGACTTGATATCTTCTTTAACTAATAATGTGTACTATTGAACATCAAACCCCTTCTCAAGATGCATGCCAAGGATATAAATTTGAAATTCAATAACGAGATACAAGTTTCCAAATGATAATTCCAAGAACTTTGGGATACAAAAGAATTCTTTGCAACATAATTAAACAACAATAAGTGTTAAATTGAAGTATTATTTCAAAATTCACAATCACATTTTTAAGGATAAAGCATTTCATTAATTTTATTCAAGAATTTAACAATATAAATAAAATTATAAAATCGTTTTGTTAAATATTTATAGAACCTAAAAATAACATGTGTTGATGCAAGAAATCGCAACAAAGAGTGGTATGTGATTGATAGTGTTAGAATCACGTCGGATGTTTATGTAATCTTAATGAATCAACGATGGGACAAAACGATTTATTTGATTTTAGGGGTGAGCAGTTCCGGGTATCCTGCACTTTTTGAAGGAATCAGAATCAAAACCGACTAGCTCCAAAGATTTGGAACCGGAACCCGGTTCTTAGGTTCCCAGAACCAGAATTGTAGGTTTCGATTCCTTACCCGGGTACCCTATAAAATTTTAATTACCCCTATTAATTTAAAAAATGACAAATAAACCTTAAAAAAATTACAAATACACCCCTAAATACAAATATTATATATTATTATAATTACTAGAGTAAAAGTGAAGTTTTTGAAATTTCCCATAAGTTAATTAAATATCTAATCATTTAATTAAATAATGTACTAATGTTCATCAATTTATCATATATAATTACTAATTTACTATAGATATGCTTATAACTTGATAATTGAAGTAAATATTATTTGGTCAAATATACTATTTTTGACACGACACATTGATAAGAGCTTGAAAGTTTATTTTTGTTAGTGATTTAATTGGAGTATTTATGGAAAAATATGTTTAAAATGTGGAATTTGAATTAATTCTTTCATAAATACCTTTTGTGGGATCACGAGTGTATTTTGAGTGTTTTCAGGCTCAAATAGATATTTGAAGGGAAAAGAATGATGTCGATGGAATTCATGATGCGTAGGAACAAACGGTACAAGAATCGGAGTTTAAACAAGAAAGTTGTGACACGTCGAAGATATAAAGTAAAATCTGGAAATCCTTCAAGATGAGCGTGCTTCGATGTTTCTATCATAACTTAAGCTGTAGAAATCAAAATTCAACGATTCTAGTGGCGTTGGAAAGCTTATTTAGAGAGCTACAAAGTTTGTGTGATGACTTTACCAAATTCTGAAGAATCACAGATGACTTAGACAGAAAGAATGATCGTCGCAGCGACTGTTCTTACCGCCGCAGTGATGGGTCATGGCCTTGTTAAGTTATTGCATTATCCTAATCCGAATCTGAATGGGCTAAGGCATTTACTCTTTTCCTAAGTAAGATCAAAACCCTAGGACTATAAATAAGGGTCTTTAAGAAGTTTAAGGGAGTTTTTTTTTTTTTTTTTTTGAGAGAAAGGAAAGGACGGCTACTAGTTTGGAGATCAGGATTCTTGAAGCTCTCGTTCACCAATTAGAGGAGTGTTTATATTTTTCTTTCTTGAACTCATGTTGTTGAATATAATGATGGTTTTTATTATTGTAACTATGAACTAATTCTCTTTTCTAGGGCTAAAGATGTAGCCTAATTTATGAATATGTGTTGACATTTTCTTTATTGATTTCTTATTAAGCATTGATTCTAAGTTTTATTATTGTGTGTAATGCTTTCAATTCTTAAGGATCCGAGGGTTGAATGATATCATGGGTTGGGTTGAGATCAAGAGATGAAACCTGATTTATCTAAGGTAATAAAACCATAGATTAAGCGAACGCTAGAGATAGGTTACCGTGATCTATGAGGCTCTGGTAAATTCCATAGAACTTAATGATCTCTTAGCTTCTAAATCCAATTTAGAGATATTTTGGGTTGTTGTTTAAGGGTTCATTCACTAATTATTTGAGAGAAAATTAGGGGAATATTAGAGAGTTTGGCCTTTAAAATAAGCTTAATTAGGTTAGGAATGATCGTCAATACATATGATTAAATTGGTGTGAAATCTGTGCCCTAGGTTTTAGCCATATTGATTTTTATACCAAAGTTATTCTAAAATTATGATTTCGTTTAGATTTTAATTTGTTTTCTTTTTCATTAAAGTCATTCATAAAGTTCTGTTTCATCAAATAGCAATAAGATAGACTAGTTTGGTACTTGGTAGATAGTTCTCTTGGGATTCGACACTCGTTCACTCGAGCTTTATTGCTTGCACGATTTCATACACTTGCGAACAGCTTGTCACATGTCCCGACTTTCCTTATCTCATAGGCTTTGGCTGCACCCATGAGACTTAGGTGACCGAGAAGTGTCATGTGGGAGAACTATGAAATTTGTTTATGAATTAAAGCGTCAGAAAACTCTTCTAACTAAAACATTTATAAGCACTCTTTTTTGTTTCTCACAAATAAATATAAAATCATTTGCAAATAAACAAATGCAACTGAATTTCTACAAAATGAAATGTATGGTATCAGATTTTTCCATATCTTTTACAATCCAAGACATGAAATAAATATATGATGAAGAAGCATAAACTTTGTAACAGAAAATAAAAACACAACTATGGCACAATGATAAAATGAAGGGTGTGTTTGTTTTGTTATTTTGGGTAGGATTTTTGAAATAGTATTGTTGAGTGGAGTTGGGTTATTATTATGAAAATAGGATTTGAACAAAATATGTTTGGTAGAGTATTTTGACTTTGTTATTTGAGTTGAATAAATTGTTGAATATTTGTTTGGTATATTTTTTTATAAATGATTTATTGATACAATATTTTGCTGCATTTTGTTAAAATAATTTATTATTATAACCTAAAAACTTATCAATTTGCATTTTAATAATATTAAGCACTTGATTGGTAATAACATAACTACTAAATTAAAAACAAATTTCCTATATTAATATTAAGTGCTCATCCAATTGTTTAAAAACAATACATTAATATATATATGACAAAGCTACTAATTATCAACCCTTAGAATCGCTTGTATACCTATACTCCATTAACAACTAAAGAAGAAAGAAGGAAAAGAGTAAAATGGTTGCAGATGCTAGGTGGAAGAGAGGGTTGTAGCGGTGGTTGGTGGTTGGAAGAAGACAGACTGAAGAAATAAAGAAGAAGAAGAAAGAAATAAAGAAGAAAGAAGGAAAAGAGAAAAAAACTTGCAGATGGCAGGTGGAAAAGAGAGTTGTCGCAGCGGTCGGAAGAAAACAGATTGAAGAAATAAAGAAGAAGAAGAAAGAAGGAAAAGATTAAAAAAAAACTTGTAGATGGCAAGCCCCACAAACAAACGGTCAAAAAATGCCAGGAATCAAATTTTTTGGATACAGTTTCCTTAGTAATAAAACAAATGCACATTCTAAAAATTGGAGCTCAAATAGTATCATAAATAGTAAGCAAACGCGCCCGAAGTCGTGTGGCCCAACCTTGAGTGGGATTCAGTCCTTTGCACCATGTCCTTCTTTGACTTAAACATCATGGGGACAATACTTATTGCCACCATGGTTTTCACTGCAGCTTGCACAATACCAGGTAGCACTAATGAAGAAACAGGGACTCCACATTTTGTTCGAAGAGCTTCCTTCATAGTTTTTGCAATATTAGATACTATAGCATTACTATTGTCCTGTTTCTCCATACTAATGCTCATAATCGTTCTCTTTCCATTATGAAAAAGTAGATTTTCTTTTGCGGGTGCCTTTTGATTTGGCTTGGGGATTAATCTTACTTCTTTTCTCAATAGAAGCAATGGTGGTATGTTTTGGGCAACTATGGTCATTGTCTTCAAAGACGGGATGTTATGGATTCCTATTCTTGTTGCAGTAATGTCTTTTTTCACAATTTACAAGACTTGACAGAATTTGGATTGGCTTTGGAGATGTAATGCATATTGCCCTTATACCAGATGAGAGTTTTTTAAAAGAAGAGAAACAACTCACGATATCACAAAAAATCATAGCAGCATTATTTTATGAAAGATGAGTATTTATGTTTTAGCTCTCATTATTTGTATCAATGTAATACAATAAAGGAGTCACTCGTTGTTTTACTGTTATTATTTATTGTAGGGTGATTTTACAATAATTATTTTTGGTTTTTCTTTAAAAAAAAAAAAAAAAAAAAAAACCTGAAATAAGGTACCCAATTACAAGTTTTATTTGACACGAACTTATTTCGTAAAAAAGTATTAGCGTTAATTCCTTATAACCGATGTTTAGCACTCATCTTTGTGGCCATTTATCTAACGGAATATTAATTTTGTAGGATTAGAACCATATCTTACAAATAAGAGTGGTTGTTCTCACGTTGAATGCTACTAATAATGTACCTTTTATAAGTCTTTTTGGAAAAAAAAAAAAAAAAAAGAAATGAAAAGAAAATACAATAGAATATTTTTATGAGATCTTCAATTCTATAAATAAATATAAGAGCGGCATTTATAGTTGGATGAAATACAAATTATATAAAAAAATAAAATTAATATTTAAGTGAATAAATCTTATCAATTATAATATTAGCTTTATAGCATAATAAAAGTTATTAAAAGATAAAATCCGTATCAATTACATAAAATTATAAAATCCTTTTTTTGGGTATATTTTTAGAACCTAAAAATAACATGTGTGTAAATTTATTATGAATTTAATGTGTCTCACATGGGAATTTAATTTGACATAATGTTTTTCCTTAGAGGTCTTTCTTTATGAGTCAACACACGTATATACTATATACAAATGTCAGGGGCAAAAACATTTTGGTCCATAAGGACATCTTAATCTTTTACTTTCAAAATCGCCCTTGAAACTCACAAACGTTACTATGAAAATTATCAGACAAAGGGTATATTCATCTTTTTAGAGCTGAAAAATAAAATATTATTATTTAAAAATAAATAATCTCTCTCTCTTAAATCTCAGTAGCAAAAACGCGGCAGCCACGCCATCCCTCTCGCCAGGCCATCACTTCCCACCAAAAACAGCATCACAAGTCACAACTAATAATCTTAACCCTTTAGGGCCAACAGCTTCACAAAATTCTAAATTTACAATGTTTTGTGAAGTGAAAAAAAAAAAAAAATCTCAATCACCAAATCCCAGCAACGAAAAGTCGGGTGTGGTGGAGATGCGATGGCAGTGGAGTGAAATGGAGATTAGGAGGGGTAGGGGTTACGAGGTCGGACATAACGGTGGGTTGTAGGCAACAGAAGGTTGCATAGGGGAGCGGCTGTGATGGGCTGGGGGGCTGGATATGCACGACCTACAAACTAGCGGAGCCATGGTTGGCGACGATAGCTGTGGGGCAAGTGAAGAAACGAGTCTGATGGTTTTGTTTAAATGGGTAAAAATTATGGGTTTTGCTGTGCGGTTTGTGGTGGATTTTGTTTCAAATGAGTTGTCGTGCTGGATTATTGATTTGAATATAACCAATGCATGCGATTTAGATTGATTGTGTTTGGTTATCTAATCCTGATTTTCTTTTTCAATTTCGTTGTGTTGATGCTTGATTTTGACACCAATGACTCGCACGTGCAAAATGCTAAGCTAGCCTAGAAGTTACACGTAATATGGAAATACGTAGCAAGAGGGTAAACAAAAGAGAGTTTTTAAAGTGGTTTAGATGCTCAAAAGCAATTCCTACATCCACTATGATTGTATTAATAAATGGTTACAATCAGGTCATACGTAGCAAGCTAAGTTACAATCTAGAAGAAAGAGAGAGAGAGTGTGTGTGTGTGTATGTTGTTTTAGACTAAGATAAGCTAATCCCGTAAATGAGAGAGGAGTCCTCTATTTATAGTGGGAGAATTCAAGGTAATGATTACAAGTCTGCAACTGGGTAGGTGTTGTGCATCTCTTTTCTTGCATCCCATTGGTTGTTTGCACAAGAGATATTCTCAAATTGCGTAGGGCTTTGGCAGCTAGACGATCCCTAGCCACTTGCAAGCCTGACAGTCACCTGTTACACTGACAAGAACCATACCTCTTCCGTCATTGTATAACGTGGCAACGTCTGGATGGCACAAAGCCTCCCTGAATTCTGATTGCCTCTTGCTGACGAGAGTCCATGTCAGCCCTGACTTTTTAGGCATAATAGAAGCCCACCAGTTTTTAAGGTTTAAGGATTGAACCTTGAGAACTTCATGATTATGCCACAACTTGACTTGTCCCAAATGATGTTTGGTCGATTCGATCGAGTTGAGGAGATCGCAGCATATACTTCTAAGAATAGCACCAGCGACCTGAGGTGGCCTTCTCCCACAGGTTCAATGACTTAGGTCAGACCCTACTTAGTGCCATATCGATATGCTTTGAATCTCATTCATAGCTCGCGACCTGAGAATACTTAGCATATTTTTTACTAAAAGCAAGGAATCACATCGTCTTGAAACCGATACATTACGAAGAGTGTTTCACTCGAATGACCTCTTCAGATGTTATCCATTGCACTTGACAGCTAGTCTAGTTAATAAAATAATCTTTATTCTAACAGACATGTCTATTGCACAATAAGTGCTAGCCATACGTATTAAATGCAAGCCATGCTGAAATGACATTCTCTTTCACAGCATTAAATACGGATGAGGGCACATTTAATGTGGAGGAGATAATTGAGTCGTCGCTTGGTTGCTCCAATGGAGGGAAGCATCAACAGCACTCTAGAAGTGTGGTGATTACTTCTTCTTGCTGATTAATGACATGTGGTCGCAATCAATGGAAAGAAACGCATCCCGCCCAAGCTTCGCTTGCCTAAGGAAGCAAATCATCATTTTTTCCCCTATAAAACCCTAGGCTCTCCTTAAGTTTTATACAGAACTCATATTTTTAGAGAAAGAACAATACTCTCACGAAATCAGTCTGCCCTTTTTCCAGTTGATGGGCACTCTCCGTTATGATAAGAAGCTCATTCCCTGCAACCAAGAGGTAAAGAGGATTTCTCTTTCGTTTTCTTTTATTATTTTGCTGGTTGCTTGACCTTTACGATAATGGTGGGTATGAACTGTCTAGTAAACTTTCATGGTGCATATTTCCGGACAGTAGTGAGAAGAGAGGTTTTGTCTTTATAAAGAGTGAGAACTTAGGGCACGAATCCTTGGGGATTCATCCCTAAGGGTTTTTAGGTTTTTTCTAGGGTTTAAGGAAGGCACAATAGTGTTTCTTTTGCCCTTCCATGTCATCATATAGAACACTATACGTAGACTGAGTTATCTCTACGTGTCGCCCCTTTTCCAGACTTTAGGAGCAATGGATACCTCAGCGACCACAACAGCCGAGAGGACGAGCTTGCAGGCACCGGGTTCCCCAACGGGTCCCGTGCAAGAGACCTTGTTAGTGGCCACCTAGGATGAGATATAGAAGGTAGTAGACCAATATGTGCTTAGCATGGATGTCTACTAGCATAGAACATACACAGCTTGGAATCCCCCAGAGGGAATGGCCACAATCTCGGAGGCGATCTTCAAATGTGGGGCGTTGATATCTTTTCACTCTTTCATTAGATAGATCCTCGACCACTTTGAGGTCACGCCATTACAATACACCTAATGGGTATATGATAGCTGCTGCTATATATATCACTTGTGGCAAGAACGACCTTGGTGATTTGACGACATTGGAGCTCGCATGCTCTTATTATGTGAAGAAGAGAAAAGATAAAGATTCCTTTTACCTCTCGAAACGATCTACGATCGATGGAGGAATATTTAGTTACCCCAATAATGTCAGGGCTTACGAAACCAAATTTTTTTTTTTTCAATATGATGGCATTGCCAGTTTAGGGAGCCGAGTAGGTTTTCCTTTCTTTCAATTTGCGAACTATTCCTTTTCCTTTAGTTTTTGTTTTCTAACGAACTTTTTCGTCTCATTGCAGGAAATAAGACAAGCAGATTGATGACTCTGATCAATTTCAACCGAATTGTGGTGTTTGGTAATCTACCTGAGCAAAATCACGGCATGAGACTGCTCGTGACCACTGCCAACTTGAGAAAATACAGTTTTTTTCAATCTGTAAGCATCCCTAGAACCTTTAGTCCGTAAGCATTCTCATGCTTAGAAACTCTTTCTTTTGCCTATAGTGGCCCTTTTACTAACATGCTTTCATGCAGCGACTATGCCACCCAGAATTTTAAGTCCGACGACGAGGACTGGGGGTTTATATTTCCTCAGGTCACCCCGACTGAGCCAACCGAGGCGATCCTTGGCAATGACCCTGCCAGAGGGATACAGATTAGTGTGCGACCACCTTCAGAACAACAAGGGGAAGCTTCTCAGTGTGCGGCTACTTGAGCCCCTAAGCAGAAAACCATAGGCTAAAAAACTAAGAAAAGAAAGCAGTTGTAGGTTGAAGAATCGGAGTCCGAGCTAGAGGGCTTAAGGCTGCAGCTTAGGAGATCACAGCCTTACAAAGCTTTTTGCTCCAGTGTGCCCCTGAGGCACGCACCTAGCATTTCGGTGATCCCTGTGAGCTCGCGTAGAGGAGAGGGAGAGGTTGCGGTTGCCCAAAGGAGAGTGGGCAAGCAACGGGCCAACGAGATACCAGTTCCTTCGGGGGCAGACACGCTTGTGTTGGACTCCATGGAGCAACTCCCGAAACATCTATAGCTGGTGGTATATACCCTACTAGAGTGCCAGCTGGCTACAACACTTGAGGAGTTTGTGGTTTCCTAACCCCTGGACCTGATAGTTGTAGCGCTTCAACTGCAAAGCCAAGTAAAGCAGCTCGTTCTCATCGAGGACTTCCCAATACAAGTTGATTTTCTTACCTTTTATGACTTTCAGAAAAATGAAGGTTAGCTCTTATTTCTTTTCTCATGCAGTCTTTGCTCGCCTTGCATATGGCCCAACACAAGATCAATCTAGACTCTACTAGAGGGCTCCACAAGCTAAGGGATGAGAATGTCAAGCTAAAAAAGGACTTCACAGCTCTGGACACAAAGACAAAGGTGTATCACATCTAGGCGAATCAATACTTGAAGGAGAGAAACTCTGCCCTCTGCATAGTGGAGTTCCAGAAGACTGAGCTCGAGAAAAAAGGCAAAGAGAACAAAGAGCTCCAAAGGACAGTGACCAGACTCACTAAAGAGTCTGGCGAGAAAGAGCAAGAGCTAAAGGTAAACTCTAGGCTAGCCATGAAGGCCAAATAAGAGAGAGCTGGACTGTGGGAAAATTCTAAGAAGCAAAAGAAAGCACTAGAAATGGACCTCGAGCTTTCCCAAAGGTGATTCGCTTCATTAAGTGATCAAATGAAACGGAAAAATCGTGAACTCGAGAGGAAGACTGCTGACTGGGCAATTCATGCCATCTACAGCTTGCGACCAAGGAATCCAGGGATAAACCTCTCTGACCTCCCGATTGAATATCAGGACATCCTTGCTTCTATGGCCCGAGCTGATGATGAGGCCGAAGAGGAAGAGGAAGAGGGACAAGAGCCTCCTCCAGAGGACGACTAGTAGGAGGAATATGTTCCTGAGGACCTAGTAGCTGACTGGATGGTTGGCGACCAACCAGGGGATACAGAGGTCGTGCCCATAAAGCTTAGAGGTGGAGACCAATGATCACTTCTTCTGCTTCTGCACAGCTTTTCTTTTGACTCTTTCTTTGTATTACTTATCTCTTTTTTGGTGCCCACTATACTTATTCGAATTACATATATATAAAAGAATTATTTTTAGCCATTTGTGATAGCACTTCTAATTTCGAGTACTTCACAAAGCTAATGTTACATATCCGAACAGGAAACTAGTAAAACATCATAACGAACAAGATCATACAAGGCATATTTGTTCAAGACAAAGAGGAACGATCTTATTTACAAAGGTTACAAGTAAAAGAAATGGAAATTTAAGAGCGAGTTCGGAATTATTGGTAATAGGAGCGAAGACACTCAACATTCCAAGCCTGTGTTACTTCGAAACCGTTAAGCCTCTTGAGGTGATACATTCCTAGTCGTATTACCTTGGAGATATGGTATGGGCCTTCCTAGTTAGGTCCTAGTAACCCCACACTTGATTCCCTTGTACTAAGAATGACTTCTTTCAGAATTAGGTCGCCGACCTGAAAATCTCTTCTCCTAACCTTAGAGTCAAAGAACCTTTTTCGCACGCTGCTGGTAGGATACTATCCTTAATCGAGTCTTGTCGTGATGTTCTTCAACTAGGTCCAGACTTGCACGTAAAAATGCTTCATTGTCTGTTTCATTGAATAGGTCTCTCCAGAGTGAACCAGTCCCTACTTCCACTGGGATCATAGCCTTGCAGCCATATGTTAGCAAGAAGGGCATTTCTGAAGTAGAGGTTCTCAGAGTTGTTCTATATGCCCATAGAACTTTTGAGAGGTTATCGACCCAATTACCCTTGGTAGTGCCAAGCTTGGCCTTCAAAGTGTGCTTAATGGTTTTGTTAATAGCTTCAACCTGACTATTGGCTTGCGGTCTTGCGACTGAGGCGAACTTCTTATGGGTCCCCAGCACATCACAAAACTATTTGAATTCCTCATTATCGAACTGCTTCCCATTATTAGAGATGAGTATATGAGGAATCCTGTAGTGGCAGCTATATTCTTGAAGACGAAGTCCTTGCGTTTCTTGGTAGTGATCGTGGCTAGAGGTTCAGCCTTGGCCCATTTGGTGAAGTAATCTACTGCGACCATAGCATACTTGACGCCCCCTTTTCCGGCTGGCATGAACCCAATTAGATCAATTCCTCACATGGAGAATGGCTAAGGGCTGGTCATTGTTGTTAGTTGGTGGGAAGAAGCTCGCGGGATGTTTGCGAACTACTAGCACTTGTTACACTTTTTCACAAAATTAAAAGTGCCTTCCTGAAGCAGGGCCAATAGTACCCTTGGTGGACAATTTTGTTGGTGAGGAATCATGCAGCAGTGTGCTTACCATAGATCCCTTCATGTATCTCCCTCATAATATAGTTTGCTTATTTGTCAGTTACACATCAGAGGAGAAGGGCGCTAAACCCTCACTTGTACAACTGATCTCCGACGAGCGTGTAACGAGCAGCTTTGGTGCCCAGGATTTTTGCCTTAGTCTTGTCACTGGGCAGAGTCTCATCTCGGAGATACTGAATGATTGGAGTCATCCAAGAAATTGACTCTGTTGTAGCTACGGTATGCTCGAGTGAGCTGATACTAGGAATCTCTATGTACTGAACTAGAATATTTCTGACACATCTGAGTCTGACAATGAGGCTATTATTTCCAAGGCGTCTGCAACAAAGTTACTTTCTCTTAGAATTTGCTTGATCGTGAAGTGCTTGAAATACTCGAGTGCGACCTTAGCTTTCTTTAGATAGCTGATCATTTTCTCTTCCTTGGCTTGATTTTCTCCAAGATCTAATTAACAACAAGCTGGGAATCGCTATGAATACTGATCGCGCTTGATCCCATTTCTCTTGCTAATCGCAGACCAGCGAGCACTGCTTCATATTCAGCCTCGTTGTTCGTAGCTTGGAACACTAATTGAAAATTTTCATGGATGTGAGTCCCTTTGGGACTGAGGAGGAGAAGACCTACCTGACTCTTTTTCTGTTTGAGGAACCATCGATATAGAGGCTCAAAGTCAATAAGTTCTGAATGGTTTCCTAGGTGACTTTGTTGGCTTGCTGCTCGGATTCTTGATTCGGCTAGTACGAGAATTTTGAAATGAAATCAGCAATAGCCTACCCTTTGATGGTTGTTTTTAGTCTATAATGAAAATCGAATTGCCCTTTAATGGTTGCTTTCAGTCTATAATGCAGATCGAACTGACTCAATTCCATTGCCCATTTGAGTAACTTACCTGAAGCTTCCGGCTTCTAAAGAACTTGCCTGAGGTTAGAACATGGATTGTGTGGGCATGGAAGAAGGGTCGCAACTTCCTAAAGGTGATCAGTAGGGCATAAGCTAATCGTTCCATTTCTGGATACTGTATCTTGGTGTCCAGTAATCGCTTGCTCACATAATACAGTGGCCATTGTACTATGTCCTCTTCCTGAATGAGATATTTGCTGACCGCATGCTGAGAGATAGACAAGTACAGGAGTAGAATTTCCTTGGGAAGAGACTTGGATAGAAGTGGTGACTTTCTGAGGTGTTCTTTTATACTCTGAAAAGCCTACTCGCACTCTGGAGTCCATTCAAAATTTTTTTTGGTCCTAAGTATATTAAAAAATGGCAAGCAACGATTTGTTCCTCTTGATATGAAGCGATTGAGAGCTGTTATTCTCCCATTCAGGCTCTTAACCTGTTTTCGGTTTGGGCTTTTCATATCAAGAAGAGCTTGGATTTTCTTGGGGTTGATTTCGATTCCCCTCTAGTTAACCATATACCCTAGGAATTTTCCTGAGGATACTCCGAATGAGCATTTAAGAGGATTGAGCTTCATTCTGTACCTTCAGAGTACGTCAAACATCTCTACAAGATGCGCTATGTGATCTGAAGTGACATGCGATTTGACCAACATTTCATCAAAATAGACTTCCATCGATTTTCTGATATACTCGAAAAACATATGGTTAACCAGTCACCGGTAAGTTGCCTCAATGGTTTTTAGGTTGAAAGGCATGACCTTGTAACAATATAGTCCTCAATCTGTAACGAATGATGTATGCTCTTTGTCTGATGCATACATCAGGATCTGATTATATCCCGAGTAAACGTCCATAAAACTCAGTAGCTCATGCTTGGAGGTGGCAGTGATGAGCTGGTCAATCCTTAGTAAGGGAAAGCTGTTTTTTGGACAGGCTTTGTTGTTGTCGGTGAAGTCAACACAGGTTCGCCACTTGCCATTGGGCTTCTTTACCAAGACCGGATTTGCAACCCAGCTTGGGTAAAGCGCTTCCCGAATGGTTCGGTTTAAAAGGAGCTTATCTACCTTAGTTTTCAAGGCAGTATAGCGTTCAAGGTCCATTGCTCTTCTCTTCTAGTGAACTGGCTTGACCGCACTGTCAATGTTTAGTGCATGACATATGACATTCAGGCTGATCCCGATCATGTTAGCATGAGTCCATGCAAAAATGTCGATAGTCTCTTTGAGGAAACTTGTTAGATTTTTGGCGATTTGAGGTTGAGATTACCCCTGATTCTCAACACTCGGGTCGGCTCATTTTGGTCAACTGACACCTTAGATAAGTCCTTAATTAGCCTACTGTGAGGGCACTCTTGGATGCAAGGATCCATGTTATCCTCTATTGGGCCGGGCTGTGACTCGATCCTATTGATCGCTATGGCCTACTAGGGGATGCTTATTGGCCTTCATTTTCCCTTGCACGCCATCTGCACTGACCTCATGTAGCAGTCGCGAGATTCGTATTGAGATCTGTTTGCTTCCCCGATCCCTATCGAGGTGAGAAACTTCATTTTTAGATGGTAGATGGAGGTGATTGCTTTATAATTTCTTAGTAGAGGTCCTCCCAAAATCCTATTGAAGGCAGACGGACAGTCTACCACTAAATATTCTGTCATTTAGGTCATTTCATTCTTTTCACCCAACATGACCGAGAATGAGATCGTTCCCCTAAGAATCAGATGATCCCTAGTAAAACCATAGAGAGGGATGGAGGCAGGCTTTAGGTCTATCTCATCTAGTTGTATTTTCTCAAAAGCTTGTTGAAACAGGAGATTCACAGTGGTTTTATTGTCCACCAATATTCTGTGGACTTCACACCGACCTATTTCAGGCACGATGACAAGTGCATCCTTATGGGGGTGATGCAATCCTATCGCATCTTTCTCAAAGAAGGTGATCTCTTCTTCCTTGTGAACCTTAATAGTTCGTGGCACCGTGCTCATTATACTCATGAGGTCATGATGGGCTTCCCAAGCGTACCTCTCCTAGGCGCTTTGAGAATTCTCCATGAGGTGCAGTCCCTTAAAGGTGATCTCTACACAGTAGAGAACCTTGTGACTATGGAGCTTCTTCCCTTGTTCCTTTTGATCCTTTTCCTAAACGGGAGTCAGACCATCAACGTACTCTTTGAAATGCCCCTCCCTAATGAGGTCTTTGATTGCTCGTTTGAGAGCCTGATACTCATGGGTATGATACCCATTATCCTGATGATAGTGCAGTATTCTTTGCTATTTCTGGCTTAGGGGGGATTCTTCATAGGCTCTAGCTCTTCGAGCAGGCTGGCCTCCTTTGACTTATCCAGAATTGTCGACACTGAGACATTCAAATGAGTGTATTGATTTTTGTCACAATCGCGATGAGGAACCAGGACATAAGATTTCTTGGGCTCAAATTGCTGCGTCTTTCCTTTTCACTGATCGTCATTAGCCCTTTGTGATCAAACCTTCTACTATTCTCCCCCGGGTTGGGAGCACTGCTCGAGGGATCGGGGTCGTGGTGATTGAGATCGGCCATGAAATTTTCAATTCAGAGGTATTTCTTAGTGAGGTTGTAGAAGCGAGTGAGGAAAACATCGTCCTTTGATTGCAGTTCCTTCCACAAATCTGTCTGCGGTGAACCCTCGTGATAATAAGAGTCTGAACAGACTCCTCAGGAGTATGAGCTACTTTGTGGAGTTCCTTGTGGAACCTGTCTATGTAAGATTTGAGGGATTCATCCCTCTCCTACTATATGTTGCTTAGGTAGCTCAACGGCATTGAGAACTTCATGTTCACTTGGACGTGTCTCAGGAATTATGAGCTCATTTGATGTCATAAGCTAACAGATCCCATGGGAAGTGACCTGAACTAGCGCTTGGCATAGGCAGTTAGGGTTACTTCTAAGTAGTGACATTTGGCCAAGTTGGAGTCTTAGTGGAGTTTTATGAGGTCGTTGAACTCGTAAAGGTGATCCTGTGAATATGAATTCCCATCGAATGCCCGCATGTTGGGCATTTTGAATCTCGATGGGAGAGGAACAGCTAAAACTGCTAGAGAAAAGGGACATGCCTCTATAACCTTCCCACGCTCATTCTGCTGAGCCTTAAGCTGATCCAAAGCTCACTAAAATTCCTCAATCTGAGGCAGTGGAGCTACCTGGAGATCACTTTCCGTAACATGGCTTCGACTCACACAGTTGCGATTGAGGAAAGATATCAAATCGGGCTCTTCCTCAACTCGGCTAGAAGCTCCGATGAACCTTGACACATACTAGCTGGGGCCATGTGAAGGCATTGAATGGCTCGGGGAGTTTTCCCAGTCTCCGCGGTAGTTCGAACCAACCTATAGATGACGGGAGTTTCCCGCATGACGACGGTCGAGGTCGTCATTTCGGTGACATTGGGAATCTCACTACCTTGCACTTTTGTGGGAGTGCCCATACGACATGGCATGGGATGGCTCATGCTGCAACATGTCACCAAGTCACAATGCCATAGGTATTTTACCTGTTGCACGACTAGTGTTTGCTGGTCCCTTGGAGCCCTTTGGTCCGTTGCTCGCCACTTGATTTTCCCTATTTTTGCGCACTGCAGTACGCACGATATGGGCTTTTGTGCTTTTCTACACTTTTGACAACCTGCAGGCGTTTTTGGCGGTGGCATCGGTTCATTGGACTTTGGTGGCACGACTTGATCCAGATGGTCTAGCCTTTAGCTAATAGTTTGGAGAGTATTATTGAACCTCACTCATTATGGCTGGGTCGAGCCGTAAGGTTGAAGGAATATCTGCCATGATACTCTGCTAGACTGGCGGCACTTCGGGAGAAGTGTCATCTTGTACTTAAGGGATTTCCTCATTGTCAAAGTCGGTCTACTCAGTTTCAAAACTACGAGCCATTTGCTGATGGATAGGACCAATTAGTCAGAGATTTCTAATGAATAGCAGGTACTAAATCAGGCCCTCCTTCTAGTGCCAAACTATTGATGCTTGATTTTTACACCAATGACTCGCACGTGCAAAATGCTAAGTAGGCTTAGAAGTTACATGTGATATGGAAATATATAGCAAGAGAGTAAACAAAAGAATGTTTTTAAAGTGGTTCAGATGCTCAAAAGCGATTCCTACATTCACTACGATTGTATTAATAGAAGGTTATAATCAGATCGCACGTAACGAGCTGAGTTACAATCTAGAGAGAATATATATATATATATATATATATATAGAGAGAGAGAGAGAGAGAGAGAGAGAGAAAGACAGAGACAGAGACAGAGACAGAGACAGAGATAGAGAGAGAGAGACAGAGACAAAGATAGAGACAGAGAGAGAATGCTATTTTAGACTAAGATAAGCCAATCCCGTAAATGATGGAGGAGTCCTCTATTTATAGTGGGAGAATTCAAAGTAATGATTACAAGTCTGCAAGTGGGTAGGTGCCGTGCAAGTCCTGCCTTGCATCCTATTGGTTGTCTGCACGAGAGAT
The DNA here is from genome assembly GCF_008641045.1 of Pistacia vera. Classification (NCBI taxonomy): domain Eukaryota; kingdom Viridiplantae; phylum Streptophyta; class Magnoliopsida; order Sapindales; family Anacardiaceae; genus Pistacia; species Pistacia vera. The sequence goes on along the minus strand of NW_022196082.1, from coordinate 28,002 downwards.
ATTCTCAAATTGCATAGGCTTGGGCAGGTGGATGATCCCTAGCCACTCGCAAGCTTGGCATTCACTTGCTACACTGACAAGAACCATACCTCTTCCATCATTACGCAACGTGGCAACATCTGGACGGCACAAAGCCTCCTTGAATTCTGATTGGCTCTTGCTGACGAGAATCAACGATAGCCCTAACTTTTTGGGCATAACATGTTGTTACAGGATTTTTACTTTTTATCTCTGGAATTTGTCATTTAAGTTGATTGTGCTCTGTTTAATTTGAAGAAAGAAACTCTATTTGTGGTTTTTTCCTGCTTTGCTTCTTTTGTTCCTCTACATAATGCGGCTCTCAAAAGTGATTGGAATTTGCAAGAGTGTGATTTTGAATCCACAAGTAGTATGTGCCAGGATCTCAAGAAACCAAAAAATTGCTCTTCACATTGTTGTAGGAGCTAGACATACAATATTTGTTCAAGAGCTTGTAAATATCATGACATTTGAAGACCTAGCGCTGTAGAACAAGGTTGGGAAACCAGCTCTCTGTTTTGCTGCCATATCTTGAATTAGGAAGATTGCAGAGGTGATGTTTAATTAGAACAAAATATTGTCATCAATTCGAGGCTGTAAGGGAGCAACAACATTGTTTATGGCTGCTTTGTTAGGCCACAAAAATAGGCTGGTATCTTTATTAATTGACCGAGGCAAAGTATCTAAAAGAAGAAGATCGAATTGAACTTCTTGTTGCTATCATCAATGCAAGTCTCTATGGTTATTCACCTCTCACCTTCACTATTTTCTTGAAGTTTTCATCAAATCACATTCATTGTTGCAACTTTATATCTTCTTGAGGAGCAAATTGATGAGGATTGTCTTGTATTAATTTGACAGATATGGCCTTGGACTTAAATTAAACATCATCTTGAATTAGCTTTAGCTTGTGATGGAAAAGGAGAGATGGCACTTCATGTGTTGGCACGAAAGCCTTCCACATTTGTTAGTGGAAATCAGCTTGGGATTTGGTAGAGGTGCATTTACTCTTGTTAGGAACTCCATTATTGCCCATTCCTCACTGGAATTACTCTTATGCATTAACCATTATCTGCTTATTTATTCCTTCTGAAAACAAAATGAACATTTTGGATAAAGGGGTGACTATGTCCAGCGCATTCAATTCCATGCTTCAGGGCAATCCTTGACAAAAAGTTGATGCATCTCCAAGCTCTTGAATTAGTGAGCAACTTTAGTAGCAACTAGTGTTGCTAGATGACTATTAAATTGGAGAATTCCCTCGGCAACCTTCACGATTGTTGTTTACAACTGTAGAATTAGGGAATGTTGAATTCATAAAAGTGTTGATTCGAATGTATCCTGACCTTATTTGGAAAGTAGATGATCACAGTCAAAGCATATTTCACATTGCAATGTTGCATTGTCAGGAAAACATTTTTAATCTGATTCATGAGATTGGTGCTTATAAAGGTTTGACAGCTGCTTATGAAAATGAAAATGAAAATGACAATAACATGTTGCATTTGGCCGGAAAACTTGCTCCACTAGATCAACTCAAAACTGATTCGCGTGCGGCTCTGTAATTTAGATGATAGTTGCACTAGTTAAAGCTTAGTTAATTTTCAACTATATAACTTGTCCTTCATCGTAATGAATTCTTTTGGGAAATGAAATTTAATGAAGCAAAACCTGAAAAAACAAATGCATGAATTCCAATTTTTCATTGACAAACCATTTGCTTTCTAGGTCTGAATCCTGATAAACTTTCTATTTGACTATTTTAGGAAGTTGAAAAAGTTGTTCAACCATCTTATAGAGAAACCGAAAAGTCCAAAGGGAGGACACCTCATTTTTTTTTTTTTTCAGAGCATAAAAGATTTGTACGTGAAAGGGAAAAGTGGATGAAAGGCATTGCATCTCCAAACTCATGTATGGTTGTCACAACGCTTATTGCCACTGTGATGTTTGCTACAACTTTCACTTTACCAAGTGGAAATAACAATCTTACAGGCAGGCTTATTTTTCTTCATCACAGGTCATTTTTGGTTTTAACCATAGCAGATGCATTGCAAGCGTGATAAAACAAGGCTACTCGGTTACACCTTTAAAACTAATAACAAGTCTCAATCACAAAAACTTAAGCCTTAAAATCTGAAATAAATCTGAACAATTCATTGAATATTCTATATCTTCAGAAGAAACAAATAATATGTTTATATAGGGTGGTTACAGCCAATCCTCACAAGACTTTAATTAAACAAAGAAACAAAATCCTACTTAAATACGAAAACTAATTAAAACAAGAAATCCAACTGATGACTAACTATAAAATAAGAAAATAAAATTTAACTAAATTAAAACTTCCTAAATCAACTAAACTCCTAATTAAAATAGAAAACTACTTGAATTTCTAATATGAAACCCTAAATAAATAAGAAAATCAAATAAAAAAGGAAACAAAATTAAATCCTAATTTAATACTATTTTCCCTACATCATACTCCCCCTCTTAAAAATAAACTCGCCCTAGAGTTTCAATCTAGTGGGTGATACTTGAAGTAGAGTAATAAGTCCTCCTTTGGAGCAAATAAATATCCTTTGTCATTGATCTTCCTAGGACAATTGTCACGCAGTGTAGTCTTCAAGTTGAAATCGAATGCCGTCAATGTTTCATCCTTTTGATCCTTAGCTTGTATGTGTTCTTCTTGCTCAAGCTTCTCCTTTAGAACAACTTGCTTTTGCTCAAGCTTCTCCTTTAGAAGAATCTGCTTTTGCTCTTGTTCAATCTTTTCTTCTTGGAGAACTCATTCAGCTTCAATGTCTACTTTATAGTCAATCTCCTTTGATGTGTGATCCTCTATTCGTAACATCTTATGATCTTCGTTGGCTTTAAGAATTTCTTTAGGAAGTGCTTTAAGCTTCTTGTCTTCTTCCATAACTTGTGAGCATGTATTCTCTAAAGAAGAATTCTTTTTTAATTCTTAATTGTGATTCTACATCAACGGCTAATCGAAGAACATCAAGCAACGTATGATCAAGTCGTAAATTAATTTGAGCTCGTATGTTTACATTCAACCCATTAAAGAATCTTAAAGCTACTCTATATGGATGTTCATTATAGTCAAGGTGTAGTAACAACTATCAATATTCAGCAATATATTTTTGGACTCTGACCCTGATGGCATTTTTCGTACTATTGGAACAAGATCTGCTCATAATCAGGAGGAAGAAAATCCCTTTGTAACAACTGTTTCATCCTATACCAAGTTCTAACTGGTGCTTTCCCCTCGCGAAATCTTCTAGACTGTAATCCTTCCCACCATGCAGAAGCTCCACCTTCAATCTGCGCACAACAAGTCTGACCCTTCTTCCTTCTGAAATCTTCATATATTCGAAAAACCTATTTATTTCCCCAATCCAATCCCAAAATTCCTTAATAACTAAATTTCCTCTAAAGCAAAGGATATCTACCTTTAATCTAAATTTGTTGGATTCTCTGTCACCATACTGATTTCTACATACCCCATGTTCCTTTCGGGCTCTTCATAATAACCATCTTCTTTGTTTGACTTTTCCATGTAAACTAGTTGTCTACATCTATTTGCAAAAACAGGTCTACCAATAAGCTGTTCGTGAGCGGTATCATCATCGATAGGTTACCTTTAGTCATTTGTATTTTTGTTAGCATCTACGCTCAAAGCATCAAGTCGATTGCAATTTCTTCAAAGCGTCATTCCAAACGCTAGAATCTAAGATCCATTCGTTGGTCCAATGCTCTCAATGCCACTCCTTGCGAGGTCTCAGCTCCCTGGTCTTCATCATGAGAACCACCACTACCTATAACTTCATCACTTGCCATTAGATCAGACGGATTTGACCTGGCTCTGATACCAACTGACGCAGCAAGTTAGCGTGATAAAACAAGGCTAGCACTCGGCTACACCTTTAGAGCTGATAACAAGTCTCAATCATGAAACTTAAGCCATAAAATCTGAAATAAATCTGAACAATTCATTGAATATTCTATATCTTCAAAAGAAACAAATAATATGTTTATATAGGGTGGTTACAGCCAACCCTAATAGGACTATAATTAAACAAGGAAACAAAATCCTACTTAAACATGAAAACTAATTAAAACAAGAAATCCAACTGTTGACTAACTATAAAATAAGAAAATAAAATTTAACTAAACTAAAACTTCCTAAATCAACTAAACCCTTAATTAAAATAGAAAACTACTTGAATTCTTAATATGAAACCCTAAAGAAATAAGAAAATAAAATAAAGAAAGGGAAACAAAATTAAATCCTAATTTAACACTATTTTCCCTACATTAATTCATTACCAAACGGGCTGATAATAGGGCTTGCAGCTCTCTTCATCTCAATAGCCACCATGATGGCAGCGTTTGGGGTCACTCTTTTCATTGCTCTTAGTGATGACTTTGCTTGGGTAGCTATTCCAATAGCTATTGTTGCTTGTGTTCCTATCACCCTATTTGCTCTGCTCCAGTTCCCCCTTCTTTTTGATGTGATTAGTCATTTGTATAATTCTAATCCAAATCATCGCTTGTACTATCTCATTACAAAATAACTTTTCATTATTAATTGGAAACGTTGAGTACAAGAGGGGAATTCAACAATTGGTTGAGTACAGGAGTGTCGGTTTATTTCACTTACATTTCATTGTAGTTAACCTAAAATTCAATCAGGAAACACGTATTGAACAACATACATTTAATTTATCAAATCATGAACAAATCTAAGGAACATTTAATCATTCAAATGTAAAACTTCTTATCACTTATCCAAACTGAGCTTGCTTTATTGAAACTAGGGGTGAACATGGATAGCAGGTAGAACCGAAACCTACGGGTAGAACCAGAACCGAAACCTACTCGGAACCAACAATGTGTGGGTATGTTTCGGTTCCATTTTATTGGAACCGACATTATGCAGTTTCGATTCTAGTTCCTACAGGTTCTAGAACTGAAACCTGCGAAAAGAACTTGAAGCGAGTACCCAGCTTGGAACTTGTTTGTGTTTTGGTTTTGATTGAGAAATTTTATGTGAATTGTGATGAATTGATTGAATTCAAGTGTTGTCTAGAGATTAGAGGATTTATGAGTCACATTGGACACAAATGAATGAGTAATCAAAAGTTAAAAACTACTAAATGTAGGTTTTCTTAATTTGTTAGGTGTATATCTGTAAACATTTAAGGTATTTTTGTCATTTTTTAAACTAATATGGGACTAATTGATTTTTTACAAGGTACTCTGGTAAGGAATCAGACCTACATTTCAGGTTCCGATTCCTTGAATTTAAGAATCGGAATTGACCTTTTTTTAGGAACCTGTACTGTGCTGTTCCGGTTCCAGTTCCAGTTCCCCTGAAAAATGTAGGGTACTCAACACTGCTCACTCCTAATTGAAACTGATGTTTGAGTGGTTTGTTAAAGAAGTTAGAATCTAATGCGTCTCACGTGGAAATTTAGTTAGACATTATGTTATCATTTGCTATCTGCTTTACTTGACTTAAAGGTCTTTCTTTATGAGTCCATATATGTATATACAATCGTTAGGGTCAAAAACATTTTGGTCCATATGATATCAGTCTACTCATCAATGACATCTTTATTCTTTTACTTTCAAATCGTCCTTCAAACTCTCAAACGTTGTTACGAAAATTAACAGAAAAAGGGTATTCTTGGAGATAGTTGTATTTTGATTGAGTTATTAATATGTTATTGATTGAAGGTAAAACTGAAGAAAAGGAAGTGAGGTAGACCAAAAAATACTTCTTTGAACCGAACCAATCAAAACAAAAATCCTTCTATATATATATAACACCTAATTCCTAAATCACCGCGGCAAAAACCCGGTAGCCACAACTCCCCACCAAAAACAACATCACAACTTTCGGTTTCTATGACTTCTTCACAATTAATCACCCTAACCCTTTAGAGCCAACAGCTTCACAAAATTCTAAATTTACAACTTTTTGTAAAGCGAAAAAAAATTTCAAAATCAAACTCAAATCACCGAGTCCCAGCAACAAAAGGTCGGATGTGGTAGAGATGCGATGGGAGTGGAGTGAGATGGATATTAGGAGGGGTGGGGGTTGCAAGGTCGGACATAACAGGTGAGATATGGGCAGCGGGTAGGTTGCATAGGGGGAGCGGCTATGATGGGGGGGGGGGCTGGATATGCATGACCTGCGCAAGTGAAGAAACGAGTCTAATGGTTTTGTTTAAATGGGTAAAAATTATGGGTTTTGCTGTGCGATTTGTGGTAGATTTTGTTTCAAATGAGTTGTTGTGACTCACGCTGGATCATTGATTTGAATATAACCAATGCATGCAATTTAGATTGATTGTATCTGGCTAAGTTTTTTCTTTTGTGTCTAAGATTTAGATTGATTGTGTTCTTGGTGGAGGATCTAACCTTGGTTACTTTTATTCTTGTAGCTCTTTTTCAGTTTCGTTGTTACATTGTCGCTAAATATCATCTTGCTATTCCTTGAGCCTCAGTATATAATATTATTTCTCTTACTCTTCCCTATTTTAGGCCCTTCTTCTAAATAAGCTAGTTGTAGATTGCATCCAAGGTGTCAAAACAGGTGATCTTTCAACCCATTTCTTCTACTTCTTCTTGATTTGTAGATGTGAAGTATGAACAAATTTAGAGAAGAAAGGGTTTGTATATTTCAATTGATTGAGAATCGATACAAATAAGAGAGAGCAGTCGCTCTTTTATACTGACACTGTTACAAGGTAAAGTAAGCTGAATTCTTTACTTAAAACGACATCACTTTGACTAAGTATTATAGCATCCAAATACTTGACAACTTTGCACTTTCACCCTATTATATCAACATCTCCTCTCAAACCAAACCTGGTTTGAGTACCTAACATCTGTGCACTTCCACCACTTTTTTATGTCAACATCTCTCTTAAACCAAACCTAGTTGGAGGACCTAATTGTTAGCAGCATTCACTGCCAGTTTCAGTCATCAGAAACTTCTCAAAAGCAGCAGAAATATCAGTTCCAACAGCAAAAAGAAGACAGCAGTCATCAGAAACTTCATCCAAAAAACAGTAGGAAAATATCAGTCATCAGAAGCTTCATCAAAGATAACCAAAAAAAAATCAGCTCCAATATACAGATAACAGAAATCATCAACCATTAGAAATGCTCTGCAGATATCAGAAATGCACTGCAGATTTAAAATAGCACTGTAGACTTGAAACACAAGTTGTAGATACTGAAACTGCAGATTGAAATACCACTCCAGATTTGAAACACAGTTGCTGCAGAAAGTTACTGCAGAAATCAGCAGCCAGAATTCAAATTTGAAAGCAAGCACCATCAAGAACTGTCATTTTTTGTCTGAGCTCATTGAATTGAGCAGCTGAGAGTAGGGGTGAGCACGGGTAGCGGGTAGAACTAGAACCGGGGGTAAGAACCGGAACCAGAACCAGAACCTGCACTGTGCGGGTAGGTTCCGGTTCCAATTTTTTGGAACCGCAACTGTGCGGTTTCGGTTCCGGTTCTTACCCCCAGAGGAACCGGAACCAGAACCTGTAAAAAGGGTATCCTATTTGGAACCTGTTTTGGAACCTGTTTGGAACCTGTTTTTGAACCTGTTTTGGAACCTATATTGGAACCTGTTTTTTGAACCTGTTTAGAACCTATTTTGGAACTGGACTATAATGAATATTTGTGAAATGTAAATAATGGGGGAGTTTCTATTATTTTACATATAAAAAATTTAAAATAGAAAAAGTTAAATTTTTAGAATAACCTAATTAAATAATATACAAATACATTATACTTATTACATATAAATCACACATATTAAAAGCTTTAATATTATAATACTTAATATTAAGTTTTGATCAATTAAGTGAATAATTGGAATTATGATCCAATTAAAGTGTTTATATTTTAATGTTATTAAAAGATTATTTTTGAATAAAAGTATATTTGATTGAGTATATATATTATTAGTTATTTACTTCAATTATCAGTTCTAAATATATCTATTAAATTAGTAATTAATTATTATATATGATAAATTGATAAACATTAATATTTAATTACTAGTTAAATATCATACTTAATCAATTATAACATTACTTATATTAATGATTACTTAATTAATTATAATTTTATAACATTACTTAATTGATTTATAATATAATTAATTATAGCATACATTAATTGATTACTACTTAATTAATTGACTTTATTATAAACATTAGTACAAACTTAATTAAATGATTAAAAATTTAATTATTATATATTACATTAAAATTTATAGTATGTTATTAATAGTTAATTCACTATAACATTACATTATAGTATGATTATATATTAATTATAACATTTTTAAATAATTACTTAATTGATTATAGTTATGATATTATGTTAAACATTAGTAATTACTAATTTGCTATATAAACATTAGCACAATACTTAATTGAATGATAAGAAATTTAATTAATTATAACATTACCTTATATTTTCATTATAACATTAATTAAACATTACTTATAGTTAAATATTTACTCATTAATTATAATATTATATATTACATTTATATTATGATCACTTTCTTATTATAGCATTACATAGTTAAATGATTATAAATTACAATTAGTTATGAATTTATCCATTACATTATAACATTAGTAATTTACTAATTTACTATATTATTACATTACTTAATTAAACGATTAAAAATTTAATTAATTATAACATTACCTTATATATTTATTAATTACTTAATCAATTATAACATTCTATTAACATTAGTATATTATCATTGATTGAAATTTAATTATTATAATATTAAATTATAGATTTATAGTATGATTATTAATTCTTATAACATTACTTGTACTATTATAGTATGATCATATAAGTAATATACATTACATAATTAAATATTACTAATTGATTATGAGTTATGATATTATTTTTAAACATTAGTATTACTATTTACTATATAAACATTGCACAATACTTATAGAATGATAAGAAATTTAATTAATTATACATTATCTTTAAACATTTCATTATACACTAATTAAGCTTACATTATAGTTAATAATTATTCAATTAAATTATAATATTTAATATTACATTATATATGATTACTTACTTATTATGCACTATATAGTTAATGATTACATAATTACTTATTAGTTATGAATTTATAACATTACATTATAACATTGGTAATTTACTATACTATTACATTACTTAATTAAACGATAAAAATTTAATTAATTATAACATTACTTTATATATTTATATATGATTACTTAATCAATTATAACATTCCATTATAAACATTAGTATATTAATTAAATGATTTGAAATTTAATTAATTATAATATTAAATTATAGTTTGTAGTATGATTACTTAATTCATTATACATTACATTATACTATTTATAGTATGATATAATTAATATACATACATAATTAAATAATTACTTAATTGATTATGAGTTATGATATATATTTTAAACATTAGTAATTACTAATTTACTACATAAACATTAGCACAATACTTAATTAAATGAAAGAATTTAATTAATTATAACTTACCTTATAAACATAATTAATCATTATATTGTAGTTAAATATTCTCAATTAAATTATAATATTATTATATACTATATATTATGATCACTTACTTAATTATAACATATATATAATAATTACATAATTACTTAATTAGTTATGAATTATAAACATTACATTGTAACATTAGTAATCTACTATACTATTACATTACTTAATTAAACGATTAAAATTTAATTAATTATAACATTACTTTATATATTTGTAATATAATTACTTAATCAATATAACATTCCATTATAAACATTAGTATATTAATTAAATGATTTGAATTAATTAATTATAATATAATTATAGATTTGTAGTATGTTACTTATTCATTATAACATTACATTATAATATTATAGTATGATCATATAATTATATAACATTACATATTAAATAATTACTTATTGATTATAAGTTATGGTATTTATATTTAAACATTAGTAATTACTATTTACTACATAAACATTAAAACCATACTTAATTAAATGATAAGAAATTTAATTAATTATAACATTCCTTAAAACATTAATTAAGCATTATATTATAGTTAATAATTCTCATATTATAATTTATTATATTACATTATATTAATCGCTTACTTAATTATCACTTATATAGTTAAATGATTGCATAATTACTTAATTAGTTATGAATTTATAACATACATTATAAACATTAGTAATTTACATATTATTACATTACTTAATTAACGATTAAAAATTTAATTAATTATACATTACTTTATATATTGTAATATAATTACTTAATCAATTATAACATTCCATTATAAACATAGTATATTAATTAATGATTTGAAATTTAATTAATTATAATATTTTATAGATTTGTAATATGTTACTTAATCATTATAACATTACATTATACTATTATAGTATGACATATATTAATATAACATTACATAATTAAATGATACTTAATTGATTATGAAATATATTATAAACATTAGTAATTTACTAATTTACACAATATTTAATCGATTATTTAATTTTATTAATTATAACATTATTTATAAATTTATGGTATGATTATTTAATTAATTATAACATTCTATTAAACAATTTATAATACTTAATTAAATGATTAACAATTAATTAATTTAATATTACATTAATATTAAATAATTATTACTTAATTAATTATAATATACAATTTACTTGTAGTATGACTCACTTTTAATTATAACATTCTTGTTCTAATATTAAATTTACATTTATATTGGTATATTATAAATACCCAATTACCCATTATAACATTAAATTAATAATTTATAAACATTAATATTTTATTAACTTATCAAATACCCTGGCAATGGCAATGTTGTAATTAGTATTAAGAATTGTTGTTTGTTTAAATGATTTGGTGAATTTATTTTATGTGAATTGTGTGAATAATTGTTTGTGTTTGGTTTTGATTGACGAATTTTATGTGAATTATGATGAATTGATTGAATTCAAGTGTTGCTAAGAGATTACAGGTTATGAGTTACATTGGACACAAATGAATGATAACGAAAATTTGTTAGGGGTGTATTTGTAAACGTATAAGGTGTTTTTGTTATTTTTTAAACTAATAGGGGGTAATTGATTTTTTATAGGTACCCTGGAAAGGAACCGAACCTGCATTTTAGTTTCCGGTTCCTTGAATTGAAGAACCTGTACTGTGCAGTTCTGGTTCCGGTTCCTTTTTTGGGAACCTGTACTGTGCGGTTCCGGTTCCGGTTCCCCGGAAAAGTGTAGGGTACCCGGAACCGCTCACCCCTAGCTGAGAGATGTTTTGTTAGGAGATCAGCAATTTGAAGTTTTGATGGCACATATTGAACCACCAGCTTCTTGGTTAAAACTTGTTCATCAATGTAGTGTGTATCAAATTCAATATGTTTGGTCCATGCATGGAAGACTAGATTAGAAGCAAGAGCTCTAGCACTCACATTATCACACCATATCACTGGTATTGTAGGAAAATTTAGGTCCAATTCAAAGAACATATTCTATAACCAGGCTACCTCAATAGCAGTTTGGGCAAGTGCTTTGTACTCAACCTCAGTTGAGGATAATGCTACCACTTTTTGCTTGTGAGAACTCCATTGAATGAGATTTGGACCTAAGAAAACACAGCACCGACTTGTGGACCTTCGATCATCAAGACTACTTCCCCAATCGGCATTAGCATAACACTCAATATGCAAGGATGCTACTAGCTTAAAATGCAGTCCAAAACGGAGAGTACCTTTGATGTAATGAAGGATCCTCTTGTATGCTTGCCACTGCAGATTTGTTAGGGCTTGCAAGTGTTGACTAAGCTTGTTAACAGGAAAGCTGATGTCAGGATGGGTGAGGGTCAAATATTGAAGAGCACCAATAGTGCTTCTATACAAACTGGGATGTTCAAAGGCTGGACTATCAAGTGAACATAACTTGGTGCCAACGGCCATTAGAGTTGAACAAGCATAAGCTTCAAGCATATTGGTCTTCACAAATAAATCAGTTGCATACTTAGTTTGTTTGAGATGAATTCCAACTGGAGTTCTAGTTGCTGCCAAACCCAAGAAATACTGCAGAGACCCTAAGGTTTTTAGTGCAAATTCAGCATTCAAGTCTTTCATCAGTTGACTAATATAAGTAGGATTAGACCTGGTAATAAGGATATCATCATCGTACACCAAAACATAAGTAACAGCAGAATTTTCCTTGAAAATTAACAAGCTAGAATATGAGATGGAGTTCTAAAATCCCTTAATCTGAAGTGCAGTTTTTAATACCATGTGAAGTATGAACAAATCTTGAACAAATTTAGAGAAGAAAGGGTTTGTATATTTCAATTGATTGAGAATCGATACAAATAAGACAGAGTAGTAGTTCTTTTATACTGACACAGTTACAAAGTAAAGTAAGCTGAATTCTTTACTTAAAACGACATCACTTTGACCGATTATTAAAAGCATCCAAATATTTGACAACTTTGCACTTCACCCTTTTATATCAACAGTAGAGTCTTAAGTTAAATTCATTGATTTGTATTTTTTAGTTTGCTATATCTATCTACACTGCCAACATATTGATTATTGAATTTGTATTAGCTAATATCTGGAAGTACTTGAGATAAAAGATTGTTATTCTATAATATTCATTCCCAATATGAATCTAGTTTAGCTAAATCTTCAAACACTCGTTCCATGAAGTCAAAGATTTTATTTATTTTTTCTATGGAAAAAAATACATTTTCTCCCTTGAGATTTCACATTGTTATAAACAAACCCACATATTTCTTTAAGTGTACATGGACCCGATCCGTTAAAAATTATTTCATTTAAAGATGCAATGGATTGAAATGATAGTATACTTCGAAAAATGATAATAATAACATAAGGTTCATTTTATTGTACCAAAATTCATTGTCTAATACTAACACATTGTGAGGTTCATTGTAGATCCCACGAATAACGAGCTAATAAATAATGAAGGATAACGTTGCGTTAGGATGTACCTCAACTGAAGAAAAAGTTGAGATTGTGATTGCTGCACCTCATAAAAAAATGGATGGTACGTTTTGACATTGCAATGAATGCTGTTATTAATTTTTTGTTTTCCTTTTATAAATTAAGATACATTTTCTGAATACCCTTTTACAAATTTAATATCCAAGGGCTAATGTGATATACACTACCTAAGTTTTTTAATGTCATATGGACTCCTCTAGTACCTAGTTTAGTTTGAACATGCTTAATGATCAGGAGAAATTGCAAATGTCAAGATCAACAAAGTTAGTGAAATAAACTATCAGAATAACTGTACTCTTTTTTCTCTTAATTTGAAACATCAGAGAATGTGGAACTCTCGAAGGACTTTTCAATCTCAATGGTAAAAACAAATTGAATCTTCCACGAAAGAAAAAGAAACTGCCCCGGTAAAAACTTCATCTCTGATTATATGAACTGGTTTTTTTTGGATACTTAAGAGGTGAAGTCTTTTTATTATATGATTGTAGCATCACAATTTTGGTAAGTTCATATGTAGGCTTCTTTTCTCAAGTAAATAAAATAGTAATGTGTTTCATTAGATTTAATCAATATTATCAGTATCAGAAATTGAAAGAGTTTCCTAGCTTTGTTTGAGGGAAGATGTTAAGAGTCTTACTCAGTTTAGTTTGAAGGAAGATATTAGTAAAGAAGTTTAGAGTCTGTTTAAGCTGTTAGGTTTGTTAAGCAGTTGTTACTGCCGGTAAATGTTGGTTATCTTTCAGTTCAATACTGAGCTTACTGTAGCTTTTAAAATCCTCATTGTAAACTGTACTCATTAAGTGAAAAACACAAAAAAGAAATATATTCAGTTTACTCCTCTTTCTCTTCTCTTCATCGTCTTTTTTCCTCTATTTTTGCTCTAAACCTAACAGATATTATTTTTTCCCTATTGGATTTTGGCACAAAGATGGGAAGGTCATTGTGCGAAACGAGAAATAGACACTTCATATTGTATCGGGCTGCACTGGAAGGTGATTGAAACACGGCTGAAAAAATATACAATGTACATAAAGTTGATAAAATTACCAAACTATCAAAGGAAGGGGACACAGCTCTCCATATTGCAGCTGCAGCAAAGCACACTGGTTTTGTCCAAAAGCTTCTTGAACAGGTGAAAATATAGGATTTAGCTATACAAAATAATGCTGGTAACACAGCTTTTTTTTGTTGCTGCCTCTGGAGAGGTTGAAATCGTCAAGGCCATGATGAGGAGGAATGAAGACTAAGCAAAGAACAGAGGTAATAATAATGGCATGTTACCACTTCACATGGCAGCTCTGATGGGAAACAAAGAGATTGTACAATACCTTTATGGAGCATTATTTATATTCGGCCCATTAGACTTTTAAGCATCCATTGGTGACATAAGTATCTGACATGATAGTCTTGGGGTATTCTAGATCTTTTTCTCCATATTAATTTTGGCTTGGTGAGTACAACTTTGAAAATGGCTTTTATTATTTGATCATATCGGTCCACTAAAGAAAGGTTGGATCCAATTGATATTGTAGGGTATAATCTATATTTTTTATGATGTAGATTGTTGTATTACTAGATGTTGCGCTGGATTTGGTACAGAGGCACTCGGAGCTAGCCACTGCACGACATAAAAATGAGGAGACAACATTGCAGTCCTTCGCTCGAATGCCTTTATTGACACGTGTATTCGATCTAATAGCATGCACATGGAGTTTTGAAAAGAAATTTTATTATGTGTTAGTCCTCTCTAATCTTTAACACCTTCAGAATGTCATAATTAGTTCTTATTCCTATTATTATTATTATTATTTTTTTTTTTTAACCATAGAATTTATATTTCCATCTATTAGAGTTAAATATTAATGTTGGGTCACCTATTATAATCTAAGTTTAAAGTGTGGTTACTTAACATGGTATTAGAATGGTATTGAAATCAAAGATCTCAACTTTGATCCTCAAGTGAAACTTNACGGTTTGACCCAACTTTTAAACCGGTTTGATATGACCCGATGACCTAACTAGATCACTCATCAGGTCGTGTTTTAAAACCTTGAGTATAACCTTTTGGTTGTTCAATTGGATTATGAGTCATTTGACACAAAAGGTAATAAAGAGAGGAAAGTTCTGCACATTTTAATAAAGAACTTTATATTTACATTTGTTTATTAGTACGACAAAAAATTAATGCTTATTTCAGCCGCAAAGATTTTAATGCCTTTATGATTGCAAATTCTAATAGAGGACAGGTTTTGTTCATGAATCATCCAACTTACTATTTCAAGTTTCAACTTACTATTTCAATCAAAGAACCTTTAGATGGTACTGCTACTATCGGAAATCTCACCTAAGAAATATTAATTCTATTTAAAACACAACAGGGACTCGTTATTGAAGATAAAGCAAGACTTAAACTTAAAAAGGGGCTTATCAAAAAAAGTGTATAGGGATTTCAGTGTCGAGTAGTCACATTTGATCACTATTGTTGGTAGTGAAAGTAGGCCAAATTGGTCAAAAAAGAATCAATTATCTCATACTTACATACTCTCTAGTTAATGTTTATGTTCTTCTGGGTCCCGATGATCACTTTCTCTTAGTGATTAAAACTTTTAGATTTATATCTACTGTCCTCAAATTCTAGTGAGGTATATAACATTTCCATGCTATAACATATAAATCCATCAAACTAGTTCTATGAGATGGAGTTTGAAATTAAAATCTTGCTTCGAACTTGGAGTGTCTGTCAAACCCTATAATTTATATATAAAAAAAATTTGAAACAATAATAGTTAAATTTGGTTATATGGGTGCTCATAAGGAGATCCAAACTTCGAACTTTATGAGAGCAAATCACATGTACTGCCGTAAACATGAAAGATGTAAACATGCTTAATGGTTGTAATATTTGTCTTCCTTTCCCATGCGTTACTAGCTAGTTGCATTATATAATAGAATAGAGACTTTGTGGAAAAAAATAATGTTTCTCCAAGTCATAGAACATATAGAGATTGTTTTAAATATAGAGGGTCAAGAATGTGAAGAAAACTCCAAGGTACAAAAGGATCCAATTGTCAGGCAGCACTTCTAAAAGACATTGATCAATGCTCATGAGCTCTTATATGCAACCATTAAATCCAAAAGAAAAGGCTATATATATATATATATATATATATATATATATAAAGAAGCATCACTATCTCTTGTTAAGAAGTTGATTTTTTTTTAATTCAGAACAAAAGATTTGATGACATGACATGTCGACATAATAGAGTTCAAAGCTAAAGGTGGCCATCCAATTTATGTAAAGGGCACTTGTCTATGGCAGTATCAGGAGAAAGACAAGAATTAAAAAAACTTGGCTTTGCTAAAACAACCAAGTGTGTGCTTGTCTTTTGGAATATCTTTTTTCTTCTCTACACGGATAATCTATAAATCAAAGAAGTCTATGATTATTAAATGACACAAACCCATGAAGTACGACTAAAGAAAAAAAAACATTTATTATAAACGATGTTGAAATAAGGATTCCATACATATATCCGCCCGCCCCATGTCATATGGTACCTTTCCCGAGCATTTTTGAATATTATATCACTAAAAACAATTCTATTATAAAGAATTCTTTTCCTCTTATTTAAAAATTTATTATATCAATTTTATTAAGTAAAAAAAGTATATATTTTATGTACAGCATTTTCAAGATTTTTTTTTATATTTTTTATATCTAATTATTATTTTAATTGTTTAATTTATAATCAGATAAGACAAAATTGTTTTTGTGTTTTTTACATGATCTTCTTGTTAAATAATGGATTTGAGTAACGGCAGTTATCTACGGATGAAATAGTCATTATATTATAATATTTGAGTTTGTAATGTCACTTGGTTATATACCTCTAGAATATAATTGCCCTAAATTAATTGATTTATAAATAAGAACTTTGACGGGTGCTGCTTATAGCTAGAAATCGCACTAAAAGATTGTATAGAGAAAAAACGAGAGAAGATGCCAGATTTCCATGTAATCCTCCATCCTCCTCCTCTTGAAACTCAAAACCCTGCCTCCATCCAAAGGTTTTATTCTCTCTCTTTTCACTTTTCTTTTTCATTAGATTCATATTCATTTTCAAATTCATATAAATATGATAAGGATGCAGTTTTTTTTTTTCATTAGATTGATATTCATTATTAAATTCATATAAATATGATGAGAATTTGTTTTGTAGGGAGCAAAACTTTATTTCCTTGGCGCAATTCAATGAGGCCTTTAGTTTGTGCATTCCGGTGCTTTTGGCTTTTTTATGTTGAAGGACAAGTTGGCATGGATTGTTACGTGGCAGTTGAGTCATATTAAAAGGTTGTTAAACGTCAGAGTGTGTTAGTGTAATTAGTTAAGAATCAGAAATGCATGTGTAAACAGTGCATGCGTTTGTATATAAGCTGTACAGTGTCACGTGAATAAGTGAAAAAAACTGAATTCTTCTTCTCTTCAAGTTATTCAATTTCTTCTTCTCTCAAATCTTAACATGGTATCAGAGCAACCGATAAGGGGCCAGATTACTTGATTTCTTCAATTCCTCAATTTTCTTCAATTCCTCAGATCATTCTCTTTTCGATACAGTTTCTTCTCAACAGAATCAGGAATCAGACTTGATTCATTTCTTGTTGAAAGGTTACAGTATTGTTCTTGATTCATTAACCTAAGAGAACCTCGATCTTTGATTCTTGTTTCTTTTCTGTTCAAAATCAAAATCATGACAACTGAAGGAGCTAGCTCAACCGAAGTTCAGAACGCGCGTTCTTCAGATGAAATTGACTTCAATCATCCTCTGTTTTTGCATCCTTCCGATACACCAGGTTCAATCCTTGTATCTTTTCAATTAACTGGTGTGTATAATTACTCTCTTTGGAGTAGGTCAATGAGAATAGCCTTGTTAGCAAAAAATAAACTAGGTCTTATAGATGGATCATGCACCAGAACTTCTGTTTCTGCAAACATGCATCAACAGTGGGATAGGTGTAATGCCATTGTATTGTCCTGGATTATGAATTCTGTAACTAAGGAATTGTTAAGTGGTATTGTGTATGCATCTAATGCTCACTTAGTTTGGAAGGATTTGCAAGAACGTTTTGATAAAATCAATGGATCCAGAATTTTTCAGTTACACAGAGACATTGTCACCCTTACACAAGGCAGTTTATCAATTTCTGCATACTTTACTCGTCTGAAGTTACTATGGGATGAGTACTCCTCAATCATTCAATTGCCTTCATGTGAATGTGATATGTCAAAATCATACGTTGATCATATGCAAAATCAGAAACTGCTTCAGTTCTTGATGGGATTGAATGAAACATACATTCAAGCCAGAGGATAAATCTTAATGATGACGCCTCTGCCATCAATTAATCAGGCATATTCCATGTTAATCACTGAGGAGAGTCAGAGAAACATCAACACTGTTTCACCAGTTGATACGCCGTTAGAACCGACTGTACTATTCTCATCTTCACATCAATCAACCAAATCAAAGAAAAACTGGAATTTGGTCTGTGAGCACTGTAATGTCAAAGGCCACAAGAAGGAGAACTGTTATCGGTTGATTGGATATCCCCCTGACTTTAAGTTCACCAAGAAGAAAGGACAGTATCAAACATCATCCGCTGCTCACAATGTCACTTCTTCTGATCAGATAGCTAATTTCCACACAATTTCCTCAGCATCAGACTCATCTAAGTCTTCAGCACTTTTCACGAAAGAGCAATATGCTGAGATCTTGAAGCTTCTGCACAGGGATATTCCACATTCTCCTTTGAATGATATCAATGCTAACATGGCAGGTATACATTGTTATCTTTCTTCTCTTAGCAATAAGCAATCCTGGATTTTGGATACTGGTGCTAGCCATCACATGTCACACTGTATTGAGCAGTTGGTTGACTTGGCTACTCCTGCTCTATCTCCATCAGTAAAACTTCCAAATGGTCATGTATCAGAAGTTTCTCACATAGGCTCTTGCTTCCTCAGTCCAACTCAAAAACTCACCAATGTTCTTTATGTTCCTGACTTCAAGTTTAACTTGATCTCCATTGCCAAGCTCACTCAAGACTTATCTTGCTATGTATCTTTTTTTCCTGATTTTTGTGTTATTCAGGACCTCTCAAATGGGCAGGTGAAGGGGATTGGTAGACAAACTTAGGGCCTCTATTTTCTACTACTGCCATCGTTACCAACAGCACAGTCATCATCAGAGTTTGTTAATTCAAGATTACCTGATACTGCTGTTTTACATACTGATATTCCAAGTGTCCCAGTTTCTAATAATGTCAAGCAATGTATGAATAGCTCTTATGAGTTGTGGCACAAACGTTTGGGACATGCACCCATTGACAAGCTCAAATATTACTCTGTAATCAAACATGATTTTGTTAAGAATGACCATGCATTTGATTGTCATATTTGTCCTCTTGCCAAGCAAACCCGAATGCCATTCACAACAAGTCACCATAGAGCTTCTGCACCTTTTACTTTAATTCACATGGATGTATGGGGACCATACTCTCAGCCTACGCATACTGGTCATAGATTTTTCTTGACATTGGTTGATGACTTCACCAGAGTTACCTGGATTTTCTTAATGCAGCATAAGCATGAAACTGTCATACATCTCAAGACCTTTATTGCTCTTGTTCATACTCAATTTTCTGCTTCTCTGAAGATTGTCAGATCAGACAATGGGTGTGAATTCTTTAATTCACAATGTGCTGAGTTTTTTAATTCTTTGGGAATCATTCACCAAAGTTCTTGTGTAGCCACTCCTCAGCAGAATGGTGTAGTCGAGAGAAAGCATCGGCACCTTCTTGAAGTAGCAAGGGCATTACGGATTCAAGCAAACATTCCCATCCTTTACTGGATTGAATGTCTTCTCACTGCCTGTTACATCATAAATAGACTGCCCACTGCAGTTCTTTCTAACAAAAGTCCGTATGAAATGCTTCATTCCAGACCTCCTTCCATTGAACATTTCAAAGTATTTGGTTGCTTGTGTTATGCTGCTAATTTCACCTCTAAAGATAAGCTTGGCCTCAGGAGTATTCCTTCTGTTTTTCTGGGGTATTCATCTACTCAAAAAGGCTACAGACTTCTCTCCCTTGTTACTAAGAAGTTGTTTGTGAGTAGAGATGTACGCTTCATGGAACATATATTTCCCTTCCAATCTGCCATTCCATCTTTCACCATTTTTCCCTCTATAGATCCTAATGATTCTTTGGATCTTGACTCACCTTTTCCATCTCAACTTCATACATTGCCTCCTGAACCACCCCTTTCCTCACAACAGTTTCCAACCACTACCACTGATATACATGTTTTTCCGGACGTAAATGTTTCTCCGGACATTCCTCAAGATGTTATTACAGCTCCTCGAAGATCATCTCGCAGCACCAGGCCTCCATTATGGCTTACAGATTATGTTTCTCCTCATGCAAACTTTGCTATTCAGAAATATATTTGCTATGATCATCTTTCTGACCCTTATCACTGCTTCCTTTCTTCTATGTCTAAGTATATTGAACCTTCTTCTTATGAAGAGGCTGTCAAATATCCTCACTGGATTGAAGCTATGCAAGCTGAAATCATGGCCTTGGAAGCTAACCACACTTGGGCATTAGTATCTCTTCCTCCTGGCAAGGCCACAATCGGTTGCAAATGGGTTTTTAAGGTGAAGTATAAGTCTGACGGCACTCTTGAGCGTTACAAAGCCAGACTTGTAGCCAAGGGCTACAACCATCAGGCAGGAATAGATTTTACAGATACCTTTTCTCCTGTTGCAAAAATGGTGACCGTGCGTACTGTCCTGGCTTTAGCTTCTGTTTCTCAGTGGCCTTTATATCAGATGGACGTTTTTAATGCTTTTCTTCATGGTGATTTGCATGAAGAGGTGTATATGGAACTGCCCAAAGGGTTTCGCAATCAGGGGGAGCATCGAGCATGTAGATTGCTCAAGAGTCTTTACGGCTTGAAACAAGCCAGCAGACAATGGAACTTAAAGCTGACTGAAGCTTTGATTACAAATGGTTACATCCAAAGTAAACATGATTATTCTATGTTTACAAGAAAACATGGCAGCAAGATTGTCATTCTACTGGTTTATGTAGATGATATCTTGATCACCGGAAATTGTGAGGAGATGATCAAACAGTTAAAACACATTCTGCAGAAAAGTTTCAAGATAAAAGACTTGGGAGAGTTAAGATACTTTCTCGGTATTGAAGTAGCTAGATCCAAAGAAGGCATAGTGTTAAACCAGCGGAAATATGCTTTGGAATTGATCTCAGAAGCTGGAATGGGAGATGCTAAACCAATCAACACTCCTTTTGAGCAAAATCAGAAAGTTACTTCGTTTGAATATGATCAGAAATATCCACCTACAGAAGAAGATAAACTGCTGGAAGATTCTTCTGTGTTCAAGAGATTAATAGGCAGATTGCTTTATCTAACTATGACTAGACCGGATATTAGCTTCTCAGTTCAAACTCTCAGTCAACATATGCATAATCCAAAGAAGTCACATTTGGAAGCTGCACTGAGAATCGTTAAATATGTAAAAAAGAGTCCAGGGCTTGGACTCTTACTATCGTCAAACAGCAGCATGGGATTAATAGCATACTGTGACTCTGACTGGGCTGCGTGTCCAGTGAGTAGAAAGTCTGTTAGTGGATATTGTATAAAGCTAGGGGAATCACTCATATCATGGAAAACAAAGAAACAAAGCACTGTGTCCAGGTCATCAGCAGAAGCAGAATATAGAAGCATGGCAAGCACAACTGCAGAGATTGTGTGGCTTTTAGGACTGCTGAAAGAGTTAAATCTGGAGAAGATGCAACCTGTAAAACTGTTCTGTGATAACAAAGCTGCTCTTCAAATTGCAGCCAATCCAATGTTTCATGAAAGAACGAAACACATTGAGATTGACTGCCACTTTGTGAGAGAAAGGATTCAAAATAAAACCTTAAGCACAGAATATGTATGCAGTGGAGAACAAGTAGCAGACATCTTGACCAAAGGACTGGGTAGACAGCAGCATGAAAAACTGGTTGCAAAGCTTGGACTAAGAGACATCTACAAGATACCAACTTGAGGGGGAGTGTTGAAGGACAAGTTGGCATGGATTGTTACGTGGCAGTTGAGTCATATTAAAAGGTTGTTAAACGTCAGAGTGTGTTAGTGTAATTAGTTAAGAATCAGAAATGCATGTGTAAACAGTGCATGCGTTTGTATATAAGCTGTACAGTGTCACGTGAATAAGTGAAAAAAACTGAATTCTTCTTCTCTTCAAGTTATTCAATTTCTTCTTCTCTCAAATCTTAACAATCTGAATTCCCAACACTTTCTAGTTTTAGAAGAAGAGAATTTCAACTTTCATTACATAGTTCTTTCTAACCCATGGAAATGGGTTATCATTCCAATTGCCTCACTTGGTTGTCTTCCCAGTCATGTTATATTTATTGTAAATAACACATCAATTTGTGCTTGATGTTGGATGCGTGAGTGGGCTGCCGACACTGCTATTCTTGTATTGCTCCAGATTTCTGAAAAATCAATAAAACTTATCAATCTTAAATGCTGGACGTAATTCTCTGAATTGGGAATGGATCAGGGTAAATTGATTGTCTTCTTTTACTTTTTTGGTTGAATGATTTGTGTGATTCGGCGTTATATTCCACACTTGATACTAACTAAGATCTAGTTATTATAAACTTGATAGAAATGTTGAACTGAAAACATAACAAAACCAGAGCACCATATTACAACCAAACTTTCTTCAAAGAAATAATATGCCAGTGCATGTCCTTGGCTCTTTTTATTTCTTAAAAGTGTTCCTCCACCTATAACTCGTCACTTGCTCAATTGAAGTAGCATCTTTCGGTTGGCTATTTTCAATCTAATATATGCAGAAAATATGAAAATGGAAATCATTTTAATATTTATGTTTCTATTACTCAGCCACAAAAAAAAAAAAAAAAAAAAAGTGATTAACTTTGAAAATTAGATTTAACTTTAGGGGTTTAAGATTATACCTCATTTGTGCATTAAGCAGTATTGAATTTCAATTTTCATTCATTTTAAGCACTTATTTGTCTTTATCTGCATAATTTTGTAAAATTCTAGAGCATTCTGCTGCTGTTTTATACTTGGATTTATGTATTTTCGTTTTGAGGACTTTTACTATGAATATTTCAGTTTGTAATGTACTTTATTTATGTTTTATAAATGGACTTTTGTGAAACATTTTCAAAATCTTTCATTCTCCTCTTGGGATCCTGAGTCCCCAGGCGCGTCTGTATCATGTGGATAGGGACACCCAGGAGGAGGCATGACAAAATTGGCACCCCTAATATAGATCAAAGTCAAAATACTACGGTTTTTTTTCATTCCAATTCAATATTAAAGATCATTAATTTTAGGATCCTGAAGGATTAGTCGAGGTATATGTAAGCTAACTTAGACATCCTTGGTCACCCAAAAAAAAAAAAAAAATACGAACAATTATTGATAGTTTAACAACTAACAATAATTTGAAGGAAAAGAAAACAATGAATTTATATGTGACTGAAAAAACAATAAAATATAATTTGAATTAAAAAAAAAAAAAAAAACTGAGAAGCACTAAAAAAACTTATAATTTTATATTGTTTATAACATGATAAATCATATTGCAAAAACTTTTTGCTTCATTAAACTATTCTTTAGTTTTAAAAACTATATTAACTTTATCATAGTATATTTGAATAACCATAAAAAGATTTAGGGTTTATGAACTGGGGTGTCAAAAACATTATAACATGTAATTATAAAAATCATTAAAAAGTGGGACTTCTTTAGTCTAATAATAGGATACGAATACAACCACTATTATAGCTTTACAGAGTTTTCATGAGCTTAGAAAATGAGCTCTCATGTACTCAATTGGGTCAGGTTTACATGATATATGATTAATTTAAATAGTATTAAACTGAATTTCCTAAATCAAACCATAGCAAGAAAAAATAATGGAAATATTCAATATTACTTTATTTTCATTGTTTGAATCCATCTTCCATCTCTATAAAAAATATTTTAAATGACAACATAATTCCCAAACAAAGAGTTCAAATTAGTCTTTGAAAAGAAAAATAAAGGATTGAGAAAAAGAGTTATTTAACAGATAGACAAAGACTGTACTAAAAGAATAAATACCCTTCTTGGTAATTACTAATTAAAAAAATATATATTTAAAAAAATCAGCGATTTAGAAAACAATTTGATAGGGTGTAAATAACACCACTCTTGCAAATATATTGAAGATTGGGCTTTGGTTCAACATTGAGCCCATGATCCATTTAATTAATTATTTATCATTCGGGCTCTATCAGTAGAATTATAACTGGAATGGTTCTATTGAGTCATTGATCCCACTATTGAAATTAAAGAAGTTTACTTCTTAAGGCACTCTAATTTAAAATTTTAAAATTAAATTTTTTTCTTATGACACCCCAAAAATTTCATAAAACCCTTTATTTCGTTTTTCTTTTTAAAATAGTAAACGCTTTGTTCTTCCCTTATGCTATTCGTTCTTCAGTTTTAAAAACTATTTTAACTTTATCGTAGAATATTTGAATGAGAATAAAAAGACTTAGGGTTATGAAGTGGGGTGTTAAAAGCATTATAATGAATAAGGAATTGATGCTAAGATATAGGGATAAATATGTAATTATAAAAATCATTAATTAAAAAGTGAGATTTCTTTAATCCAGTAATAAGACGCGAATACAACCACTCTTATAAGTTATAACTTTACAAAGTTTTTATGGGCTTAGAAAATGAGCTGTTAGAGTTACAACAATCATCATGTACGTTCAAGTCAAATTATTTTATTATTTCAATCCAAATTTAGAGGGTTTCTAATGTGAACGTGGGCTAATGACGATTGTATATTGCAATTAACAAAGACCTGTTATTATAATACTTATCATCTTTAAGCTTGTTTCAACTTTTCAAATTAAGCTTCTTTCAACTTTTCAAATTAATGTTAAGTTTCATTGTTTAATATTTTGTTTAGTAATTCAATGGGCTTTATTATTATTATTATATAATTTATAATAATAGCTCGTGTTTTAATAAAGGCTAGCTCGATCTACAAATAACCATTAATTTATTAAGCATGATCAATTATATTTTTATTAAAAAAATTTTATATAATAAAATTATGGTTGTTGACCTCCATTGATGCAACTCTTTAGGATATAATATTGTCGTCATGTAAAATAAAATAATCGAACTTAATTTTCATATTAAAGTTTAAATCAACTCAGATCATTAAGTTATTTTCTTGGCAACATTATACTAATCGTCAACTTCGGAGGGTTAGGTTTAAGCATGAATTTAGCCTTTTAATATGAACGCAAGCTAATGACAGATATTAATTAATTTCTGACCCATCATATATGTAACTATCACATTTCAGATATTTATTGAACGCTCTCCCAGAAATTTTGTCACATGCATGCTCTGATTTGTATACTTATTAAAGTTTAATGAAGTCAAATTATTGTATCAATTTCTAGGCAAAGATTACACTAGTAATGAATTTTAGAGGGTTAGGTTTTAGCTTTCCAATGTAAATGCAATAATGTATGTTATATAAGGCTTTGGCTATTACACATCATTACAGCTGGAAGTCACGTATGAAAAAATTAAGTCACAATATCTTAATTTCGATATAAAAATTAATTTAAGAATGTTTCATCTTCTATATTGCCTTAATGTGTGTTCTAACAATATGCATAAAAGATATTAGAAGATAAAAACTTTCGAATTTTGATATTTTAAAATTATAATTTTATTTTTTTTGTCGTTATATATAATATACGTCAACATAAACATGTACATGTGCCCTAAAGACACATGTTAAAATAACTCTTATCTTGTGGAAATGAGGTGGTGCAAAAAGCAGAGGTTTTGGATCATAAAATGGTTTAAAATGTATAAAATAAGAGTAATGTTACATTCATAAACTTTTCTCACAAATTTTCTCTCACAATACCAATGTGATAGTTTACAATTGGTCAACATGAGACACATTACGAGCTGACCAATTACGAGTTGTCACGTTATGATTGTGAGAGGAAGTTTGTGAGAAGAAATGGTGGGTATAACATTTTCCATAAAACAATGGAAAGGCAAGATATTACATTTGCTACAAAGATATGGAGATTACAAAATTAGTTATAAATAATTAATAATGTTTTACAATAATACAAAGGCAAGATTCAGGATATGCTACAAACAAAATTAGGCATGGAGCTTCCTTTCTTTATTAATTACATTATTACAGCTAAATATTACTTCTTTTTCTTTTTTTAATCTATTAATCTTTACTTTCACTTTAAGATTCTACAATTTGTGAATATATTCTCGTTAAGGAATTAAAATCAAGCAAGAGAAGATGAGAATTAGAAATCAAGGGGGAATTTTTGTGGACACCCCTCAGGCTAGGGTGAGCATCCTTATCAGCCATAGGTTTTGAAAACTAAAAATACGACCCCCAACCGTTAGTAAAACTGTTAACTTTTACTATAGTGATAATGATACGTTATACGCCAGTGGAGAAGCTAAGAATTGAGGAGAGGCAAAAATATCCAAAAATAATTCATTTAAAATTATTATATATCAAATGAATGTCCAATAATTTAACCTTAAAAATAGAAAATTAGTAAAAAGAATATGGGAAAAAGACGCTCTGCGAATTCATTTCAATAAATAGAAGTTAAAAGAACTTTCTTCCATTTTGACTCAGAGAATCTAACAGAATAAATAATTCCCAGCAAAATTTTCTCCCGGGGAAGTTAGTGCTTTTCCAAGAGATGAAATGAATGATTACAGTTGTTTCTATGTATTGGCTTTGGGCTTTTGAGATCCTTATAGATAGTACTTGAAAATAACTTACAGAGCAATCTTTGTCCTAAACTGATATCGCCAATGGATTCTGCTCAACCTTTCACTAACTTGGTTGAAAGAAAAGGAGATGAAATTACAGAGGTAAATGAAAGTGCATCGGGTGAGCAACCAGCAAAGTCTCAAAGCCATAAGAATGATGAAGCTGTGAATGCCGAAGGTAAGTCAACGACACTGATATTTGTTGGAGTTGGGCCTAACTCCTCACCCAAAAGGCCTTATTGAGTGGGAGGATTGCCCACTCTTATAAATCCATTGGCTTGAGTGTGCCTAGTCGATATGAGATCTCCAACAATATTAAGTGAAAATTAATGCATTGCAAAATTTTGATTATATCGTTTAAATTCTTTTATTTATTGACATACTTTCTCATGTGTACATGATTTGGAATATAACAGCGAACAGTAGGAGTATAAAAGGCAATCTTGTTCAACCTACGATTGATCAATTTTTAAGCAAAACAGGACAAGGAGTCACTGAGGTGAAGCAAGGTGATTCCAGGGAACAAACTGCAACAACGCAAAGCAATGAGAATGATGAACGTACTAATGCAGAAGGTTAATTAGTTAAAGATATGTATTGATGTGGTGTGAAAGTTCTTGTAAAACCCCATTCCTGATTTTAGTTAGATCATGAATTGTATTTAAGTTAATTAATTTTTTTTAATTTTTTTATTTATTTATTTGATTTTTTGGTATTGTGGTAAGATAGGGGTATTTCTGTCAGTTTTTAAAGCTGTGTTAAGGGGGTGAAATCGAAGAAATAAATCCTGATGGGTTTGCATGTATCAAGAGGGAAAAATTTGGACATTTTTGCTAAGGAAAGCTTATGTGGCTGGGTTAAACTG